>NC_084976.1:19225177-19525177 GCF_963691925.1 Scomber scombrus | reverse complement strand
GGAGTTGTTGGAGGCTAAATATGCTCCATGCCTGCTGGATGTGTAAATAGGCAACTGTTTGCTGACACCACAACAATGTCATTAGGTGATAATATTGTTTTGTTTACAGCTTGCTGCCCTCCCTCCAGTGGGCAAAAATCAATGAATGTAGGAATTAAAAAATGTTTAGATATGTAGGGTAAGTTTTTTCTGCATGGTGTGTAGTCATGCAGATAGCTTCAGGGTTTTATGCCCATGTTTGTAGATGCTTGCACTACAGTACAATGTCTAGTAAATGTTATTTGTGATGCGTACATCACTACCAAATTACAGTTTTAAATTGAACAGCAACATTTTTGTATAAATACCGAAGAACTTAAGAAATACTGGTATTACCTATGAAAACTGTACGTTCTGTGGATTATCTCGGGGTAAAAAAGTCACTGATTCTGGAAAGAAAAATGTCACTTCAACATGGGCACCACAACCATAGGCACCTGAGCAATGAATCAAGCGAAGCAAAAATACCCTTATTATACATTTAGGGGGAGCAAAGTTATAGTTTTGCTATCCTATTTTTTGAGATAACTTTTAAAAAGTAAAATAGGGAATGGGGAGAAACAGAAAAATGATTTCCATAATGTCACTAGTGCTCTCTCTCTCTCGTACATGTTCTGACTGGTTCTAACCACATAGCAGCTTTCTTAAAGCACAATATTACAGTCTCCACACTAACTGCTGTTTCCCACCTATGCTGACTCCTATTGTCAACTATAGTTCGGGCACCTTTTATCATCCCAGAACAGACCCTAATGTAAGCACTAGCAATTGAGGTGTATTTTAAAATTAGTCTTTGTGTTGTAGTCTGAAAATGCAGTTTCCAGATGGGTACCTTTGTAAAGTATCATTCATATTTTAAATGATCCCACACACCGCTGTCTAATTTGCCACAATTAATTCACTGTCTCAGGCCCTTACTTCAAAATGTGTCCGTAACATTAGCCACTGCTGTCTCCTGTGTTTCCTGTATTTATTGTTACTAAGTACAACCCACTCTGGAAAGGTAGGGCCTTGTGAGAAGATCAACACTTCAAAAGGACTGTGTATCTTTTGATGGATATACATTTGTGATGTGGTTGGTTCCTCTGGACATTTTAGAGCCCCCATCCTTTCTGTTGTATGTTCAAATTCACTTTATTGACATGAATGTCACATCAACAATATTGCAACACCATCAAATCAATGGAACAAAATAGCATTAAAATAACACTAAGACTGACATATTAATTACATATAGTATATACATTTATATATATACACACACACACACACACACACACACAATATATCCTTTGCATGTATGTGTGTGTGTCACGCGCGTTCATCATGGGTTGTTGTTGTTCCAGAGAGCCAAATACATAATTGAAAGCTTAAGACTTACTTGGCTCTCTGTGGACAACATGCACGTCATGGTGGTGATGGGAGGAGGTGGTCTAAAACAGGGTGTGCAGAATTACAATGATTAAAAACACTAAACAAAAACCCAGCACTAACAGTCTGACTCTCTAAAAGAAAGTACCAATAAGGATCATTGTCAGCTGTGTTCACATCAGAATTAATAATGAAGGGATTTTGAAAGTGACACAAAAAGAACAGAAGGAAATAGCAACGTTCAGCCATTGTATTTAAAGGCAGTGTGTGATGATAGAAATCTTCCTTAATGAATTTAGACCAATGCTTCATTTCAATAAGGAGAGTTCAGTTGAAAGTGAACAACAATGTTCAGAGGTTTTCACACCAACCTGGCATCCTTTCACAGGGCCCACTAAAGCATGTTGGTGTCATACTGCTCTCAGCTATTCTGACTGACCCAAAGGAAACTGCTGCTCCTAAATACAAGAGAGGAAAAATGGAGGTGGTGGGTGATGGTGGTGTTAAAGGTTCTGGGCCGCAAGGGCATAAGGAATGACGGGATTGCCCATTGGCAATTCCCACTTAAACTAGGCACATGGACTAATTAACTGAAAGGACAGAAATGTGATTCAAAATAAATATATTTTCATTAAATCAAATGAGGAAACTGGCAAATGTGGCTGAAAAGACAAAAAAGTAGTTAGTGGCTTAAAAACAAACAAACAAACAAACAAACAAACAAACAAACAAACAAACGAACTGGCAGCAAGGTAGCCATTAATGTACTGTAAAATGAATATAAACATTTGTACAAAATTAGAAAGTAATAATAAAAATAAAAAACAATGCTCATAAAGGAAACTAAACTTAAAATTCAGTCATTTAAAAAGTTAATTAAATAAGTGGTGCAGTCTGTCTGAACACTGTACACAATTAAACACATAAAACATAAAATTATTAATATGGTCCTCTAATGTAACCAAACTGTCCAAGTTAAGTGTTCAAAACGGTTTGTAGTGAGTGAGTAAATGACTGAGAAAAACTCGATGAGTACTGAAAAATGTGGCTAAGAGACTGATTGTGTGAGTGGGTGAGAGGGTTCACTTACTTAAACGAAGAGCACAAATGTCTCCCCCTCAGTTGAATGTGGCAACAAACTATGCACAGACATTCTGCAATAAAAGAAATTAAAGTCCAAGAAGCCATTTTTGAGTGGAGGAAGATTTTTGTCTCACAAAAGGTACATTTTTCCCAGACATGTGCATATGTATGCCCAATAACAAGCATACATTTTTATGTATTGTTAATGCTTGCCTTCGTGTGTACTCACATGTAAGTGGAGACTCTTGGTGAAAACATGACTGGATCGTATGCAGGCTCCTCCTCATAATGGTTCTACAGTGTAGACAAACACAAAAATGAGATTTGATGAATAAATCACATATCCATCACTCTGAGCTATAGTCACTTAGAGAAGGGAAAGAATAAGACAGGGATACTTACCAAAGGTGGCGTCAAATTTAACCTTCTCAAAATGGAAATAATCTTTGCACACAATACACAATACACTTATCACACCACAAAAACCAAAAAGGTTTCCCACAGGAAAGTGATTAGTGGAGCTCTTTGGGATGATATAATGAGTTGTTGGTAGTTTGCCTGGACACTGAAGCTGTTGAAAAGTTACAGTTCAGTCACTTGATGCTGTGTGATTTATGAATCAGTGTGCAGGAGGTCTGGCTTCTTGCTTATGACAATTTCTTCATTGTTCATTTTTAAACTGAACCTTATATTGAGTGATAAGCTTGAAGTAAGTAGAATTTAGGATTTTTCCAATACAAAGTAACTAGAATAACAACACTTTTAACATGTCAGCTTTGTAGGCCCAGAGGATAGTGACTGAGCCATCCCATATTCTTCATTTAGAATATGAGCTCATACCCTCGGACAGACGATATAGAGTCCCTAACTGCAAACTCATCCGTTTTAAGAATTAATTTGTTCCAACCTCCATCAAATTCCTAAACAATGCTGCTTGAGGCCGAAGATTGTGCAATCATTTTATAGTGCTTTTATTATGGCGATTTTTTAGCATGTGTTTTTCTCATTAGTGTATGTATGTGTTGTGTGCAATGTTATGGGATATGTATGTACAGTACTGTTATGTAATTGTTGTTGGGATGGTATGGCTGGTGATGCCCCTAAGCGGGACAATAAAGTATATTGTATTGTATTGTATTGTATTCTGTATGTTCTGCATTTAGAAAAAAGTGTGTAAAATTCAAAACTTTTCAGATGGTTTCACTTTTAAATAAAAGGTCTAAAAGGGATAAAATTATCCAATATTTAACAAAAAAGCAAAGATTACAGAGAAGTCACCAATTGGAGGAGGCCCAACTGGTAGTTTGAGAACTACTGGGCTGAACATCCTCAATGCATATAAAGTAGTCAAAACTAGCTCCACCTTGACTATGTACAATATTGCTGCACTGGAACTCAAGGATCTGAGTCAAGCAGTATCCCATCAGGGAAATATCATTATGTAACACAAAGATCACAGTGATGATAATAATCACAGTCAATGTGACTTCATAATGAAGTTATTAAAATCTATAATAGTTTCTAACCAAGCTAATGCTGCCATTAAATCCCTGTATTTTAAAGTGGTGCCCTTAATAAGTACAGGTCCACCCAACTTAACTACTGCCTGCACCCTTATCATCACAAGGTCTACACCTGTGAAGCACACCCTATTAGAATATAATCATATCATCCAAATTGCTCTTCAGCTATCAGAGTGGATTAAACAGGATTTCACAGCCTACAATAATTGTATGCGACTTAAAAAGCAATCATTGGAGTCACTGTCAATCAGAACAGTTTGCATCGCACTCTCTCTTGCGAAGAAAGAAGGACACCTAGTGGTAGTAGCACCAATGCATTTTCATAATTCAAATGTTCAAAGGCGAAGTGATCTGATCTATTTTCTAAAAGTAACAGTGGCAAAGAATACAGACATTGATGACAGAGGGTAGAAAGCATTATTTATTATATTTCTGAGCTTTTATCATTTATCAAATATCATTATTTACACAAAAATTTATATTTATAGATTTTAGTCCCATTTTCATATACACTCAATGGCCACTTCATTAACATGCATAGATCAAATACCACAATATGACGTTTGATCATTCATCATTTTCAGTAATTGTCAGTCCTAATGTTTTATGCAGCTAAAAGTTTAATGTAAACCTACAAAGGCCAGATAGCAACTTCTCACTCAAATATTGTTTAAAAGAAGACGAGAGTTGTTTACAGAACATAGTGAACAAGTGCAGATAATGAAAAAAAGGTTATACACGTAGCCTGGCTGAGGCGTGGCCCTGGACCACGCCTGGATCATCGCTCTGGCCTGGACCAGTTTCAACGATCTGTGATTGGTTATATGAGCCATCAATCATAAAACAGGGGCTGGAGCGACTGTAGATTGATAGCAAAAGTCATCCAATGAATGCCTTGTAAGTCGGCCTTTACCAGAGCGATAGATCGCTCTGGCCTTCACCTACCTCTGATTGGACAGATTCCGCTGTCAGTCCACGTCCTCCTCTCTGATTGGTCAGGTACGTGGTGGGCGGGGCTGTGCAGTATTTGTTGTTGTTTTTCGTTGAACAGAATAGAGTAAGACCAGTCGACATCTTTACAAATCGATCGTATTACAGCACGTTATGATTGTATTTTGAGCTACACATTTCCAAGTAAGGGCGTCCTTTTCTTATACCAGACGACGGGAGACCAGTCTGCACTTGTCCTGTTTTGAGTGAAACTTGTTTTTTGTCCTTAAAAGGTACGTTGCCAGAAACGTCTTGAGGAACCATTAGCTGCAGTGGTTAGCTTCACCGTTGTTAGCTAGCACAGTAAACAGCTGATTTTTTGGTAGTGCTAGCATAAAGCTGCTGTTTCCAATGTTGTATTAGTCACATAAAAACTACCGATTCTTCTAGTTAATGTTCTTTGTGGACATCGGTCTCGAAAGAAGGCGAGTTAGCTGATAAACCCCTTGTTGTTGTTGTGTTGTGTTGTTGTGGACGTGGCCTCGCTGAGACGATGACCTGACAAACCATCGTGAGATACGGAGATAATGTAGAGATACTGGTGTCATCATGACCCCAGCTATCAGTCCAGCAGTAAAACAAAACCAGAGAGGTATTATGAGTTTGATGGGGATGAGTGTTTTCGCCGTCAGCTCCAGTCTGTTCCCACTGTACTGTACTGCACTGCTGTTTATTACTCCACCCACAGCTACAAAAACAGCAGCACACACTACTCAGAATAAATCATCTTAAACGGGATATTTTGGGGCTCCTGATGTGAAAACATGATATAGAAAGTCTCCCATTTGTTACACTGTGGGCCATAGGAATGGGAGATGTGAATAAAAACTGTAACAGTATATGCTGTTTTGTACTGTAACATTTTCTGGAAATGTATTCAATAAGGTAGTTATTTATAATATAACCAGATGGAAATATAATTTGATTGATTATTGATTGCGTTTGGGAGATGGAAAAAAGTCCAATAATGGTATACTGCAGGGGTGTCATACTAATTTTAGTTCAAGGGTCTAGACAGCTCAATTTGATCTCCTGTTGACCAGTATAACCATTGCATAATAAACTACAAATAATATATCATATATTATAACTTTACAATAATAAACCATCTATTTACAAAACAGACCAACAGCCAGAGATGTCTAAACAAAAATGAGTGCAATTTCAACAATATGTCTGTTTTTTTCAGATTTTGCACAGAAGCTGCTGATTGACAACATTTTGCCCAATGTTCAATATATCAATGTTTTAAATATGACCACAAAATGTGTTCATTGTTTTTCAGAGGATGGTATTTTGGTCAGGGTGGAGAAAAAACAACAATCTCTGAAGCAGCAGAAAAAATGGAATTACTTTTCTGAAATTTTCATACTATTTTTTCATAATTATAAGTTTTAAGTTTTGCAATCACTGTACGTACCAGGCAGGACAGAAAGATGTCTGCAACAAGCTACCTCAGACAAAAGCTAAAAACCAGCCCACTACCCAAAGATGGTTAGTTTACTGTCATAGAAGACAAAAGAAACGAGAAAATACTCACATTGAAGAAGCTGAAATTAGACTTTCTTCTTCTTAAAAGATGTCTCAAAGTGCTTAATTGATGCCGTTTAATTATTAGCCGATTAATTCATCGGCTTATTGGTACAGCTCCATTTGCATTTAGCTATACATATCTATATCAAATTCACTACATATGTAAAATGATGTAAATCCAACATGAATAATAAGAATAAAGCAGTCCTCTTCATTAAATTGCTAATGATCTTGGTATAAACAGTAATGCAGCAACCCTGATGGTTGACAATGTTTATCATCTCACAGTGTATATTATCTCAACCCCCCTCCCCCAAATATAGGCTTTAATAAAACAGTTGATTGAAAGTGCTGTTTGTTGCATCTTGTAGTGCAACAAACCGCATTGTGCTCTCCAGGCTATCAATATCACTTGTTGACTGAATGCACTGGTTGGTGAAGTCAGCCAGTGCTCGTTCTCCTTTGTCTCCTCGGTAAATAATGATGTTGTCAGAGACTTCATGTTTTCTTGTGTTGTTTGTTTCAGATGGGCAGTCAGTACCAGCGCTCAGTACCACTAGAGGTGAGGAGAGCGGAGGGGGAGAGAGTTCGGGCCAAACATCCTGACAAGATACCGGTCAGTATGACAACTAGTTTTGTTATGTTTTTTAATAACATCACATTTACTGTGAGTGACTGGATTTGAAAGACAAAGTCACTGATAAACTGATTTCTTTTTTTAAAAATGACACAAATTTCTGTTAAACCAGATCATCGTGGAGAGGGCCCAGAGGTCACGAGCTCCTGAACTGGACAAGAAGAAATACTTAGTGCCCTCAGATTTAACAGGTGAAATACATACACACATATAAACACACACACACGAGAAACAAATCAGCCAAATCTCATTACATGAAGAACATACAGCAACGGTGACCCGGTCTAAGATTTTAACATATCAACCAGCATCACCCTCAGAATAGTTGCACAGGATAGTTATGCACTCAATTAATACGTTTTTAGATGCTTTCAAAAATTAAATACATTGGTTTTCTCGAAGAAAAAAGGGCTGGGATCTTTAAACGTAAGCAAACTGTCAGGCACCTGTGTGTTTACGAGCAGGAACACATTGAATTAGTCACATGCCTTTGGTGATGTCCTCTTAATTGGGTAATTGGGACAACAGGTGTGAGATAATCAGCGTCGTTGGGAGATTACTTCACGTTACCCTCATTGAGTCTGTTTACAAGCACATGAGGATCCTGGTTTTGATAATATTCTAGTTACGGTGTTTACATGAAACCTGAGAAACCCGGTTATTTATATCCGTGTTTCCATGACAGGTTTCTGATCATCTGTGTCCAGTTGTGTATTGATTCATCAGCCTTTCATTTCTCTACCTGCAGAGAATGTTTGGAAACCCTGACCAAGAGTTTACAGGCCACAGTAACAGCATACTGGTTTAGACTGGAGTGTTAATGGGAGCATGTCCAGGTTTCTGAAACCAGAGTAAGCTGCGGACTTGCGCATGCCATAACTGGGGTACTCTAAAAACCTGATCATAACAGGATGCTGGTGTGCATGTAAACACACTCAGCTTTCTTGTTGGTTAGAAAAGTTACAATAATCTGTCAGACAGTTTGCGGCAGAGTTAAAACTTGCAGGATTCACACAGCTTGATTTTATTATTATTATTTTATTATTATCTTTTTTTTATCGGGGAGTTTTTACTGTAAGTGAATCTGTCTTGTAACTGGCTGGGTCATCTCCCACTGACTCAAGGTTTCTTCCTCTTCATATGAAATGAAACCACTGTTGCGTGACCCTAGCTGACCATCTCACTCTCTTTCTCTCCTCCTTCCCTTTTTCTTTTTTAGTGGGCCAGTTGTGCTTCCTGATCCGTCAGCGTGTGTCTTTGAGACCGGAGGAGGCGCTTTTCTTCTTCGTCAACAACTCCCTTCCCCCATCCAGCTCCCCGCTCTCTGCTGTATATGAGGTAACAGCACCCCTCCACACAGACACCTGTTCCCATAAGGATCCTACACAACACACACACACACACACACACACACACACACACACACACACACGCACACACACACAGACACACACAGACACACACAGACATTAATACAAGAACATTTACCAACATTTGAGGATCACTATCCACTTGTCATCCTCAAATGTCTAAGTAGACAACTACTTAGTTAGTCTGCAGCTCTGCAGTGTGTAGAGTTTCAGCCCCCCCGGCCACTCAACACAACATCCCCAAAATGACGTTGCAGCTAGACAACCAATATTGCATCACTTGTCTTGATCTCATAAATAGAATGCCAGTAATCGTGCGTGCGTGCGTGCGTGTATTTTGAAGTTGTGAAAAGCTTGGAAAATGTTTTTGGGGAGGAATTTTGTAACGGATCAAATGAGTCAGAAACGGTGCTTATTGTCTCGAACATGTCCAAACAGTATCTCTGTTGGGCTCATCGAGCGGTTTCATGTGATTAGTATGTGTGTCAATCCATATTTACAATTGTCAAACTAAATGATGAATTATTCTCTGTGTTGTTCTGTTCTAGGAGCACCATGAAGAGGACCTGTTCCTCTACATGACCTACAGTAATGAGAGCGTGTATGGTGCCTGAGGGACGACAAAAGACTGGAGAAAAAGAGGAGAAAAGCAAGACTTATTGAGGAGTGAAGAGTAAAGGATGTTTGCAACGCTTTTCAGCATTATTATTCTCTATATTAGTTGTATAAGTAACCACATGGTGGAAGAAAGGAATAGCACAGGCAGAAGGGTTTTCTCTTTATCAGTGTTTTGGGGTGAGCGTAATGCATTTTAGTACACTTCATGTTATGTTGATGCCTCACTTGGTGAAAGAAGAAAGAGGAAGGGTGAAAAGAAAGAAATTATGTATTGTAAAAGGAAGTTGTCTGAAATGATTTTGAGCAAGCTCTCCTCATCTCTCTCAGTCATCTGTATTTAATGCAAATATTTTTTTTTTGTAAATTAATATCATAAACTTTTGTGGCACTTAAAGATGAAAATACAAAAAAAAAAAGTTTCTGAGTTCTTTTTAAAAAAAACCAACAGGGCGGTTCTGGATACACAGAGGTTAAATATTGTATTGCACTGATTTAAACATCATCTTTCAGACTCTAGTTTCACTATTGTTAATTTCAATCCTGGAAATCTTGTGTGCACTTGTACACAGTACGCATCTGGTTTAGGGGAAGGACAAAGACAGGAGGAGAACCTTCATGAGGAAGTATTCCGTCTTCAGCTATTTAGATGTGTCATAAACACACTGGACATTTTCAGGGTCAGGTTTGATAGTTTCAAAAAAATGTTTTAAATCTTGTTAAATTTTTTTCCCGACCGATTTGTCAGTAGCAATTATTTCTGCATGAGAGAAAGGTTACATAACATCATTATCACTTGACTAGCCAGTCCTGAAAGACGTTTCTGGGCAAATCAAAAGTTAGAGAAACAGATGGAAAAAGGAGCCATGGAGATGCAGGAGATCACTGCAGAGGAAGAAAGAAACGAAGAAGATGAAGGAGCAAGTGAACAGATGCTGGAGGTCAAAACTGAAGGTACAAGAAATTAAAAATAAATAAATAAATAGACGAGCAAAATTTGAGTTTATGATACATTAAATATCTTTTGGCAAATTCCAAATGGTTTACATTTCTGTTAAAATGTTTCTATATTTTTGTTTGGCTTTAGAGAAAGCAGAACCAGACCATTACTCTAAACTACAAAGCGCATCCGAGGACATCTATTCAGAAGCTTTTTATGCTGGTTCTCCACTTAAAAAAAGAGCAGGTACACTTTCATATAAAATGGGGTTTTATTCTGTTTAATGTGCACCTGAAACACCTAAACAGCATGTTCTGGCATGCGTGCCTCTCTGTGTAAGTTTTTCATAGGCTTTAGAAACAGCATCCAGTATTTCCCATACATTCATTTTCAGTCTGGAGTGAAATAGCATAACAACATGAGTAATCCCTGAAGTGTTTTCATCATTATGGTCTCCATGCTGTGGAATGTAAAAATCTGCAATATATACGAATACGTGACTGAAGTGCTTTCCAGAAAACAGTGACTCAGATTTTAAAAAAACAGATGAAAGCAGAAGCAATGGTGAGACTGTTTTAAACTGCAACCGCACCAAGACTGCAATATTGTCTGCAACTGCACTGTTTCTTGTACAGATTCCTGCAGCATTTAAACAGTTTAAATATGTTCAGGTAATTGTTTAACTGTATAAACATAAAAACAGTGACTTCAAGGGAATCTTATTTGTTTTGACCTCAGAAATAAAACATGCCATCTCCAGAGATGCTGATTTCAATTTATTCAGCCTTATTCTTTATTCTCTTATTAGTACATTTTAATAACTGTTTTATTCAAAAATTCAACATTACAATTTTAGTGTTTAAAAAAAGAACAATGTATGCATTTCTCTGTTGATTTGTAGTCCAGCATTTACTTGCATTAATATCTAAATTAAAAGTGTAGTCAAGTAAGTTTTTTTTTTTTTTATCAGTTTACATATTCATAAAATTATGATGGTTGGTAACTTCCTCACCACTTACGAAAATACTCCCTTGTATGCTATAACAGTTAAAATAATTTAGCATCAACATGAATATTTGTATAGCTCAGTATCATCACAAATTTGCCTTAATGATTCTACCACCACCCCTCCAGACATAGATTTTGATGACCTCTGCACAAAAGCTTTTATAGTGGCAAACTATGATATAATATATTACTATATTGAGATTTGAATTAGTATTGAAACGTTTACAATGTTATTACTTCAAGAAAGACATTAAAGTCTGTGTAAAGTAAGAATAAATATGTGTTCTGAGTTTGACATACCACAGAAAAGTGTGTTGTTAACCACCCTGCCAAATTTGAATGATTAAAGAAATCGACAAATATATGAAATTAGGCTTCAAAGTTGTGTAAAAGTCAGCCTCTTTCTCTGCTCCCAAAGGTCTGGGAGAGTGCCCGCCGAGTTCGCTGAAACCCCGCCCCGTACCAAGTGTCACCTGTCAATCAAAGTCACCACCTCTACCAGAAACATGGATGCTACGTCTGAGAGCTTTCTGCCGCTAGCTCGGCGGCTAGCTCAGCTAACTGGCTAACTGTGGACTGTAGTAGTAGTAGTGTTAGATATTAACAATAACTCACCACTAGGCAGGCTAACCACTGAGGAAAGCAGACTCTCGGTCTTATATAGTAGGGGAGGGACCACGGTCACGCGGGTAGCCCTTTTTTGCAGTCTCAAAAATTCAGGAAAAATGAGAGGGTGAGAAACAGGCTCTATCTCCACAATTCAGTAGTGCATAGTTATCAGCCTTTTCACATGTTTTCTGTAACCATTTTCCAACATGTATAATATGTTTAGAAGTAAATCAATGAATTGACTTTACACAGACTTTAAATGTTTTGGTTGTTTAAATATAAATAACTATCAGTATACCTGTTGCTCAGTAGCACGTTACTCAAAGCACAATCTGTAATCCAGATGTAAAAAAAACAACCTCTGAATTAACCACCAGAATTAATAACACAAAACTGGAACCCACTATCAATGTGAAACTGACGGACAGATCTGTTAATAAACAGATAGGGTCCTGGTCTTGTGCATGTTGAGTCACTGTCACTGTCATGGCTTACTGTGACAGAATGGAGCCACTGGTAATGGTACTGGTAACACCTGTGATTATCCTACAATGACAAACTGTGAAAAAGGCCTATCACAACATAATCTTAATCCAGTTGGTATGCTGTAGCAAAAACATTACTACATAACATTACTAGACACAGTATTACATTACAGTGTGGATACAGCTGTGTTCAAGTAATTAACACAATGCATCTTAAATATAACGAGTCTGAAAATGTTTAATAGGTCACACTTTTATCTCTTTTTTTTTTTTTACATGGACAGTTAATACACCACATTGTTACTGTTTTGAACAACACGTCTTTGCCTTTTATTGTAAATAACACACATAATTAACTAAATGAAGCACAGAAAGCTTCAGCATCAGTTCTTCAACCCAAATATAACCATGTAAAATCACCCATTTGCTTTGTAAGCTTTGTTTATATTTCAAGGTTTCATCAAAATAGGTTTAATCAGATATTAAGTGTTTCAAACCTGTATAACTAATTCTTCCTTTGACATGTTTTTGACTGGAGCTCTGATCTAAAATGACCTCAAGAAATGAATCTAATCTATTGTTTAGGAGTAAAATGTCCTCATGCACACAGTATCTGTCTGTGTTTCACTGCCCCACACGCACACACTCGTCCTTAAAGAGAGACAGAAGGAGATCAAAGTTTTTTGGAAATTAAAAGACAAGCCAAGCACTGTGCTCCGTGAATATTTTGGGAATCAATGAAGGTCATGTTGCTATGGTGATGAGACAAGGGGCGTCTTAAAACTGCAGTCTGGCAGGCAGTCGGATATCAACAGGAAAGGGGGACTGAGCAAGACACAGTAAACAAGCTTCCTGACAAATCCCAGGACAGGTTTCCTCATGTACATCAAATTTTGTCGCAATTATGGTGCGGATAAGAAGGATGAAGCTGGTACAAACTTGTCACCCGAGTCCAAGTTATCAGTTGAACTGGAGGGGGAGAAAGGTAGGCCGGAGCAGTGTTTACAGCCTTGATTATGGTCTGTTAAAATGTCTCACTAACATGCAGCTGATGTCTTTCCTCAGCAGGATATCAGACTCAGGGAAATGTATTCCTGTACCGTGTTGCCTGCTTATTCCTGAGCATAATCTGCCTGCTGCTGCTGCTGGTTGTTGTTATCCTCGGTGTGAAACGTGAGTATCTGCAGCCATTAATCTGAGTCCAACCACTTACCAAGCCTACATTCGTATTTATAACACCAAACCAGATTATAAAAGGATTGTGGGACTTACTGTCAGTACAAAAACAACAGATTATCCTAAATATATGGTGGTATCATATTGCAAATAGTGCTTTACTGTAATAGTCATGTCATTTAGCTGTTGTTCTACTTTTTCTCAAAACAATAGATGAAACACTATTACAAAGTGTTGCCTGCAGCCTTAAGGCGAAATGTTTTTCCCACACAACTCCTCCCACTTTGCTCTAATTTCTAGTCCAAACTGGATCCACTGCAGTCTGTGTCGGTACAGAGGCAACCACACCAGAAAACAAGAAAACAAGTCCTTCATCTGATCAAACATGCAGCATGGAGCATTGTCAGAAATGGTTCCCAAATGTTCAACCCAAACGTGAGTGTAATGCCATGTGGAAAACATAAATTCCTGAACAAGCCAAGGAAACACACAAAAGAAAGAAAAAAATAATTATACTTTTCTCACCATGATCACCATGTTCTTAGTGATAGTTCTGCTTTCAGTGATTGCTTTTTAAGCGGGCAACACAGGAAGCTGCTCTTCGTGAGAGTTTTTTAGAGAACTGAGAAATGTTTATTTAATTTAAACCAAATATGCAGCTGAGCTTAATCGCTCTTATTATTGCCTCTTCTGGGATTCAACATGCATAAAAATGCACAAAAATTCATACGTATAAACAAACTCTGCTCAACAATTCAAATGAAACCATAACCATAAGGAAAACCAAAGATAATGGATTGCAGAGAATAACATTTTTTTTGTTTTTTGTTTTAATCTTTGTTTTCTTTCTTGGATGAGCATTTTCTGAACCCTCTCTCTCTCTCTTTTTTTAGAAGTTGGCTGCCAGCAGTGTGCGGACGGGTGGCTGCCTCTGGGCCGATCGTGTTTTTACCTGTCCAAATTCAGGTTGAGCTGGGACGAGGGCCAGAAGAACTGCACAGCTAGAGGAGGATCTCTGGCTGTCATCAGCGACCAGACACTTCAGGTGGCTCCAATATCACTTAAATTCTGCTACAACTCTCTTCCTCCCATTACCTTGTAGTATACCCATGCAGTTTAGAAACATTACAATGATTTGCACTTTATATTGTTTGTTAATTTGTGAATGCTGAACTCTCTTCTAGACCTTTCTAACTAAAAAGGGGGACATGAAATACTGGATCGGGCTGAGACGTCAAGGAGACACATGGAACTGGGTCAACAACAATGTGCTGCAACAGAGGTGAATCACCATCTGATGTTCTGTCCATAAACCAGTCCATAATTGATTAATGGACTAATTGTCTCAGCTCTAGCTATGAGTTTTAGTCTTTCTGTTTATAATCTCAGGGCAGGAGTTCTGAGATGTACTACAGAGTGACAGTGAGCGCTCACTGAAGTTATTAATCATTGCTTTGGTCTTTTTCGTATTTGTACATTCCTATTTGGGACCTTGATGTTTTGTCTGGGAAGCAGACTCTAATAGAGCAGGTTAGAGTGCTGGTTTTGCATGTTGTGTGAGGGTTACTACTCCTTAAGTATGCAACTCTTTTAATTAGAATATATATTGCAAAAAAAAGGATAAGTAAGAAAACAATTGATGATTGATTATCTCCTCTACTGAAAAAGGGGGGAAAGTTCAATATTGTGTGAGTATATTGTCAATGCTCTTTTTGTTTTGTTTGCAGTTACTGGTCAGATGATAAACCAGGAGGGGATTGTGGGGTCCTGAGCAGCGGACAGCCAGCTAAGAAGAACTGGATGAAAGCTCCCTGCGAGTCTTACACCTACTTCATCTGTCAACTGCAGTTCTGACAGCACCTGTCTCTCTCTTTTTTAAAGAGTAATGAGCAAAGCAATTTTCTTTAAACAAGTATCAACTCCTCAATAACATTTCAAATCATGACTGTTTCCACTGCACACATTAATCAGTAGTATCCTTCAATGAAAGCCAAAATGTAGCTTTTTAGATTATAGATGTGTTATATTTAACATTAGGATAGTTTTGCTAGATTTGTATAAGTTATACTTTCTTGCAGCTTTATCTACTCTACATGTATGTATTCTAATATGTGAATGTTACTCTTTTTTACAAATCTTAGTACCATACTTTTTTACAGTATGATTCCATATATAGCTGTATGACAAATGAAGGCCAGTAAGTTTGTTTTAAGAAGGTTTTATTATCATATAAAAATGTTCATGCAACCACTGTTGAAAGTCACGTTATTTTACCTTAGCTACTGCTACATATTTGTATATTGCTATAAAAAATAAGGCACTCTTTTTCTATAGCATTGTCATAATACTGCAGGAACAATTGCACCAATAACTACATAGGCAGACTGAGCCAGTTGTCCTCTTCTTCATTGAAACGCATCAACACTTGACGTTCACTTAATATAATGAGGACTGAAATCGAAACAGAGGACATGCTTCACGCTCCTGAGGTGTTTACTCAGTGCAGAATCTCATTCTAGACATATTTAATGTCCTGGTCCTCCTCAGGCTTATCCTGCCCCAATTGCAAGCTTAAAGCACTCTGGCGAATCATATGCCAGCCTGACAAAGGCCTTGTGTTGCTAAACCCATTTTTTTTTTGTCTGAGCTTTGGGGTTCCTGGGGTCGATCCCTTTATTGGGTCAGTCTTCTCCATTCCTTCTGTTTCCTTTTCATCGTCTTTGGAGAAGGCCTTGATGTATCGCCGCATCTTTTGCATCATGGGATCATTTCTGTCCTCAACCCTGCAAAGTGGATAAAGAAATAAATCACTCAGTTTCAACTGTAAACTCAGAGAAACCCTCCATTTCCAGTCAGCAGATGAATGTTAAAACAGCATTATCTTATCAAACTGCACATATATATTATGCTGCAGAGTGAAGCTCAAACATCCAACTAAATGAATAAGAAAAAAAACATTTTAGAATGGAGTGGGAATAATTTACTGAAGATTTACACAGCACTAAATTAAAACTGCTCTTATGAGAGTTTAGTTATTAAATATTTACATCTATTAATTGCCAGGTGGTGAATGCATCAACTGACCAAGCTATTATTAGTGCTAATATCTGACCAGTTTACATTGAAGAGTAAAAGAGGTGTAATACAGAATATGGTCGACATATCTGATTTGACACTTTACATTTCACTGAAAAACACACTAAACCTTAAAATTACACAAATGAATCCCAGTAGCATTTGTCTAATTACCAAAGAACAATGGTTAGCTTAGCATTACTGGATATTTCCATCTTGCCTTACTGTAAAACACATAAATTCCTTAAGGTATGCAGCCGTAAATAAAATAATATCATTCCAACAATCACAAAAGATTGTAAGTTAAGATTATTTTATTTTTGCCTCTACTGTCATTTTGGAAGATATGTTATAGCTTGTGATGCTTCAAAAATCACTAGTAGGATATAGTTCCTAAGGACACACTTAAACTTAGTGATGGATTTTCAAACATCTGCAACCCAGTCCTGATGTTTAATATGTGTTATTTGGTTATAACTGAGGGTCAAATGAATTATTTGACCCTCACTTCAGTCCTTATCTACTGGATTTTATGCATAAAATTGTTGTTGAGGTTTATGCAGGTGGAGGAGTGATGATAATAGCACTGCTTTAGTAAGACAGTAAGAGCTGTGCTTCCTATCCTACTTACAACACATCATGTCTTGCGGCTGCAGTGCTTTATGGAATAAGGAGGTTGTAGGCAGTGAACGCTTTTCCTGTATGATTATTTTCAGTGAAAATAGTCTAAAAATACATTTTTGTCCAGAGACTGACAGCAAAATGTTTACTGCTGATAACACGACATTACAGATTAAAGCAGCAATGATTAGTCGATTAATTGATTAGTTGGCAACTATTAAATTAATTGCCAAATATTTTGATAACTGATTATTCAATTTGGAGTCATTTCTTTAGAAAAGCTATCCAAATTCTCTGATTCCAGCTTCTTAAATGTGAATATTTTCTATTTTCTTTAGTTTTCTATGGTAGTAAATGTCTTTGGGTTGTGGACTGTTAATGCAGATGTTTGAGGATGTCATATTGCGCCCTGGGAAACGCCGATTGACAGTTCTGACCATTCTCTGACATTTTCTGGATAACAACTAATCGATTAATCAAGCAAATAATCGACATATGAGTCAATAATGGAAAATAATTGTTTTTTGCAGCCCTGCCTCAGAATAAGTATAACATCTGCATATATTTTTGCCATGTTTTTGAGGTTTTTTTTGGGGGGGAGGGATTTCTCCTTTTAAGTGTTTGTGGCACCGCACTACTGTCTTACCGGAGATACCAGCGCTCCCTCAGGCCATAGCTGATCCCACACACCCCGAGCCGAGGCCATAAGCAGCGGGGAAGCCTCCTCTCCAGCATCAGAGTTGTGGCCACCACCTGTGTAAAATCATTATAGCTGTAACCGTGACAGCGCAATGCATTGTAATGAGGAGTGTATGTTTATTTGTATGTGTGCTTTTTTTAAAAAGTGGTACCTGAGTTCTCCAGAGCTCGTCTCTTTCCTGGGCCACCCTCCAGTGCGTGTCACTCATCATTGCAATCAGCAGATTTAGCAGAAGGATGTAGGAAACAACAGAGAAGGCACAGTGGAGCACATGGACAATGGGGGGGGTGTTGATGGTGTGGTCCACTGGCAGATCTATGAGGCCCACACTGAGCTCAAACTGGGAGAAGAGGGTGATGGGGAAGGAGCGATATGAAGGGATGGACTCAGGCTCCTGGGTCATATACACCATCCACAGGGCTGAGAGTGAAAAAACAAGCGTGTGAGTGAGTAGAAATGGCCTAATTCTCTTATTTCAATTACGCTTTGTGAGGGTTAAATATTTGTATGTACATGTCGCCCAAAATATACTCACAGGTGGAAAAACCAACAAGCACAATGAAACTCAGCCACATAAACTTTGTCAGGTCTCCAAATATAATCTAGGAGGAAATGAGACACAACATACTTCAGTCTGGAAACGCAAATAGTTGAACCTCAAGAACCAAAACAACAAATGAATACACCTGCTTCAACAACATATGGGTACAGGTGTGTGTGTGTGTGTGTGTGTGTGTGTGTGTGTGTGTGTGTGTGTGTGTGTGTGTGTGTGTGTGTGTGTGTGTGTGTGGTGTGTATCTAGATTACTCATAAAATGTCACACATTTAAATCCAGGTTAAGCTCTTCCCTACCTTCTGTATCATGATGACATAAGGGCCAAGCATTTCAAAACCTCGGGCGAAGAACATGACATTGCTCCATCCGAGGACTAAACATAACGCCATCACCTCGGCCTCTCCTTGCACCTCGCTGGCTCTGAAGACGCACAGAAGCACCACCAAGCAAGCGTAGCTGATACTGGTCAAGACATAAACAGTAGAAAGTTTAGAAGCTATTTCAGAAAAGAATCTTTTATTTTATGGCTCATAAATTCATTCATTCTGTGCTTACAGGATGACATGAAAGGGGCCTCCCAGTGCTGTCTGGCCAAAGTAGCGCTTTGCTCCCACTCGCAGTATGTCAGGGATCTGTTGAGAAGAAGGATAAAGCAGAATTTGTCTGTGTAAAATACACAGTAATGTAACACACTGTGTGCATGAACATGAGGCACTGTTTCATAAACTGACCTCTAGCAACAGGATGACAAGAGCTCCCAGGACACTGATGATCTCTCCTGCTAACCGAAGGTTGTCATTGTATGTCACATAACTCTCCTGAGGCATGGGAAGAAGAAATAGAGTTTGTATTAATATTAAAAGCATATTATTATTAATCTGTAAGCCATATGCAGGTGCACAATTTGACATTTACACACTTAGTATAGAAACAGATAAAGGGTTAATAATAGTTTTATTGTACTTGTGTGCTTAGATTTTGATTTTATATGACTTTTTCATGAGGATTATTTATTTGAATCAACAAGGCTTCTGTGTGGTCACTGAAATGTATTTACATACCTCAAGTGTTTTCTGGACTCGGATGGTTTTGTCCATGTCTGATGTTGTGTAGTTCTCAGGAGCATCCTTTAGAGGGCGATATACACAGCTCAATGTGAAGGTGATGATGTACAGGAGATATAGAAGCAGCAGCAGCCTGAACAAGAAAAGGAGAGAAAACTGTCTAACACAAGTACGCATACACAGTGCAGATGTTTTATTTCGGACACTGGCACCAAACTGTACCTGAAGTAATGCTTTCCATACAGGTTCCACTTCAGACAGACCAGCTGCCTCACTGGGGTCACCTCTAGTATTCTCCTCGCCTAAAGGACAGAAATCAGTATTAAATTCCTCTTTGCATCAGTTCAGTCGTATAATTACTGATTGATTACTGTATATTGTTTTGTACCTCTCTGTTTGGGCTGCCCACGATGAGCTCCAGCACGGACATCTTGTCTGCCCACGAATCAATCTCCGTCAGGTCATACAGGTTAGAGGTCAAGGGTCCCAGACTCCACTGCACTACACGTCTTTTGTTAACCAGGTGCTGAAACGCCTGAGAGACAGAAGGAATCACAGTAGTGAAGATAGGATTAGTGAAAATAATCTGCTCCACCTTTCATGTTGAGTTTTCACCCTGTGTTCACCTGTGAGCCCTCATCCCATGCTTCACTCACCACAATGTTTCCCTCTTTGGCAGCCAGTTTAAAAGGTGTAAGGCCACGGTAGTTGGGCACCATGTCAATTGGCACAGGGTGGTCCAGCTCTACATCGCGTGCCATAATCAGGTCAATAGCCTGGCACGCAATCGTCTTGTGGGGCTGCAGGATCAAAATGTGAAGCACGGTGTTACCTAGAGAGCAGACCAGGATTTTTAAAATGAGGGTGTAAAGGAGACAAAAAGAAAAAAAAACAGAAGGCCATTAATAATTCAATTATAAATCTGATATAAAGATTATGATCACAGTGGACTCTGAATCCAGAGGCAACATTTCATACCACGGTAATCCTGGACCCTGGTGCTGGCCCCTGCATCGATCACCATGGAGATAATGTCCTCATTCCCAGTGCATGCAGCAAAAGACAGGATATGCTCACCTGTTGACCAAAATACACATTTTAAAAAACACCATCTGTTTATCACATCACAAAAACATACATTATATTTACTTTACAGATACTTTTATGAAGAACGACTTTTTAAAAAAATTTTTTACACACATTCACTCTGAGAAATTTTACCATCATCTTGTGTACAAGATGACTAACAGCTGAGCTACAGCAGCCGCTCACACATTTTATGCTAACTCATTCTGACTTACCATAGTAAATGAGTCCTCCTATCCTCTTCCTGAAGTACAGGCCAGTGACTCTCGGTGTGGCCACATCACCCCCACGAGTGATGAGGTGATGGACCACATTGATGTTTTGATTCACCACAGCAATGTGGAGAGGAGTAACACCTGAGACAGAGACAGTAGAAATAGACAGTCTGCATCAGTTCTCTGTAAAATAACAGCGTTTAATTTAACTTATTTATTGTGTGTAAATGTCCGTTTTCATATAAATATTCCAGTTCCTTATGTGCTAAAGGAATGCTGTAACCCATACTTTTATTTTGTTTAAGCTGCACAAACAACGTGTTCATCATGTTTCCGACTCCCTCTAATGGTAATGTTTTGCTGATGTTAGCTGCTTTTGTAAATTATTAAAATTCAAGGTGGTTAAAACCATAACAATATGAATCCAGGAAGGTTGACAGGTGTAAAAAATTGAGTAAAACGTAAAAGGTTTGTTGTTTAATTTTACAACAGTGCTATCTATTTGATATCAGTTACACCAAAATCTCCACAGATTTAACTGATTAGTTAAACTTTTATAATAAAGTTAATCTTTGATGCTTTCAGAATTGTATTTAATGCATTTTTTAAAAACCTTTTCTGGGCAAACCTAATTTAGCTTGTAAATAATTTTTCATTATTCTTAAATTATCTACATGAAATATTTCTTCATTATCAAATAGTTTGTGTTATTCTGAAAAAGAAAACAATACAAATGCAATACATTCACATTTAAATCTAATAAGAGGTCTTATTAAATGGAGGTAGTAGAAAAACACATGGGCCAAAATGAGTAAACTTCCCTCAGTCAATTTTTCTCTCTCCTCTACCTTTTTTCATCTCCAATATCTTTCCCTAGTCGTTCTCCATGTTCTCATTTCTATCTGCAGACAAGAAATCCAATGACAGTCATGACTGACAGTGTGAGGTGTTTTTGTGCTTGTATTTGTGTTTATGAGTGTCAACCTTGGAAGAGCTCGGAGGTCATGGGTTCATTGATGAGTTCAGGGGCTCCGTCCATCAGAGCCACAGCAGCTTCCAGGTTATCATTCATCACAGCGACGTGAAGCGCTGTCTCTCCCAGAGCACCTGAATCAGAAGATTACAACTTCTTTACTCACAGCAGACTTAACACTACACTGAAATGAGTTAGCAGCAGAGTTGAAATTTACAGCCTTACCTCTCTCAAAAATATTAGTGGATGCACAGCTTAGTAGTTTCTTGATGCAACCCACACTGTTACTTTTAGCCGCGTAAAAGAGAGGTATGTCATTCATGCTGAGAGAAGAAAGACAGAAGAAAAATAACTAATCAAACTGCATATAATTAAAAATATACTCAGTGGTTGAAAGCAGTGCATAGCGATGTCTGACGTAACTCATTCATTCATTTAATTGATTTCTTACAGTTTTGTGTGGAGCAGAAATGTTTCATCCAACATCTCGTTCCATCCTTTCTTGTTTTGAAGGCGAAACCTCAACTGGTTCCACCAATGGTTGAGCTCGCTCGGAGCAGATCTTGCCATAGATGGAGACATTGACACCTGATTTATGACTGGAAGACACAAACTGAGGTGAGTTACAGACCGAAAAGAAGAACAAAATGTCTCAGGATTGTTTCATCACTTAGGTACTGATTTCTTGCATATGTATTTTATTCAAAATACAATAGTAATACAATAATAATACAATAATAATAATAATAATAATAATAAATGCAAAACAGATTAACAAAACAAGAAGAAAGTTTCTCTGTCTTACTGTTAAACAAGGAAAGTGCCGCTCCTCAATTTAGGGTGATATTCAGTCATAACACTGTGAAATATGGCAACAACTCCCATAAAACATTCCTGAAGAGAAGTGAAATCCCTGTGGCATCAGCAATATATATGACCCAGCCGTGGAGGAGGAGACTTTGGAAAGGGATTGAGAATGAATGGGTGGAGAGGAGGGAGGATACGTGAATAGCGGACAGGTGAGACAGCGAGAGTGAGCAGGTAATGAGCAGGTGGACTTTCACCACTGGTCAGGAATCCCAAAGGGAAAGTGACGCTTTAAGGTTCAATCCACTGTAAGACCAGGAACTTGTTTATCATGCCGACCTGAAATTGTTAGCTGTATCTTATCACCTTAAAAGTGAAGCGAAAATGGTCCAGTCCCTAATCCCAGTATGTCACTCCATTGTCACAGGCTTGTCTGCATTCCACCAACTCCCACCAAAACCTGCATGGCCACTATGAAATATCTGCAACATCATGATAGTCAACACATTGCGGTCATTGTTCCTGGTGAACCGTTAAGGAAACCTGTTTGGAAATTGCAAGCCTGTATGTTTGAACACAGCCTTGTAATTTAAACCAGATATAAACTGACAAATTGTCTATGTTGCAGTATTTTTGTTGTCTTATTAACGTGTGCATGTCACCAGGTGAAACTGGGATTATATCATGTTATTTGGTTAGTAGGGTAAATCATTCACAATGATTTAACATGTTGAGCACCATTGATATGTCAACAGGAATGATCACAAACACAATAATTGCCACATTACAAAGACCATAATGATCATTTGGTGGTTGGCAGCATCATATCCGATGAGCGTATGTCACTTTCCTCTCCAGGTGGAAAACAAATCCAGTGATGTGTTTTTGTTTTGTGAAATTCTATATATTCATTATGTGAGTAGAGTTAGTTCAAAAAGCAACCAACTGCATCTGAATCACAGATTTAATTTCCACACGTTAATTATTTATAAACTGCTGAATCAGTCAACTTTTGAACATTTCTGGTCATCTCGGCTGTAGTGTACAGGTATTTTGCTGCAACATTTATAGGTCATGACTAATAGACTGGTTAACCGCAGGATAAACAGGGTTTAGGGAGACTCTGGAGGCCCGGCAAATGGCAGCAGATATGGCGTCATTTAGAATTGTAGAGATAATAGCTGTTTACCGGCGACTGAACAACATCTTAGTTGTGTCATAAAGACCAGTGGTTTCCAGTCTGTTAATGTCTTTATAAAGAAACAATAACACTGTGAAAACATGATTTTGTGGTTTGTGTGCCTACTGTTTCTGTACATACGTACCTGTGTTTCTTTCACAACACTGTGTCAGTTTGAGTTGGCAACACCCCAGCAAACAATCATTTGGAGTCATATGTGGGACATTTGTGATGGCCTACTGATGCTCTTATTCAGAGTGATTTAACACAATAGTGCTCGATTATCATGATTAAAGGATAGGGACACAATTTCTAAAGTCTGTACTAAAACAACAGTCAGGTGCCCAAATGAAAACTGAAACAGGTTTTTCTCACTGTAAACATTCTTCCTGTTTCATACTGGCCATTAAATGACCCAAAACTTATGTTTACACTGTAAGTGATCAGGGCCAAAATCCACAGTTCTTGTTTTGAGCAAAAATATATTACAATGTGGATCTGATGCTAATATGGGCCTTCCAGTTAGTTATAGCCTTTTTAGAATTCCCTCATTATGTTTCCTCGGATAATGTTTCCCTGTTGAGCTGCGATGGAAGAACAAATCAAATTAATCTCAGTTTCTTCTGACCACATCATCTGACCACACCAAGTTATCAAATGGAAATGTGAAAAATTACACCCGTTGTCAGTCATTCTCATATTTCTGTTTAATTCAGCATTAGATATTTTTAGTGGTATATGAAGAGTTCAGATCCTTTACCCAACTAAATTACTACAATATTACAAAGTCATCACACTATAAAAACACTTAATTACAATTAAAAGTTTTGTCTTTAAATTTTACAGAAGTACTGACCAAATTTACTCTGAAGTATCAAACGTAAAGGTACTTATTGTATAATGCTCCCCCTCCTTAGTCATTATATACACATTGTTAGATTATTATTATAGACATGGCATGTAAGTAGAAGCGTAAGGGTAATACAAAAGAAAATACTTGAACCCCTGGATATTTTCTGTGTTTGGAAATGATGATCTAGAATATAATCTAACAGTAATCATGTCATTATAAAAATAACCCAACAGTGGGACGTGGAGGACAATGTGAAGACACTGCAGTCTGTACTGTACGATCAGACTGGCAGAATAAGGTGGAAGTTGTGTAAGTGTTCTTGCTATCAGTCCAGATCTGCTCTGATATCACCAGCAGCAGCAGCAGCAGCAGCAGCAGCAGGAGGACATGTGGGAAACCAGTGTCTGCGCTTCGACTACTGCTGATCCCAGCAGATCCCAAACTCTGATTCCAACTCAAACCTGCTGATCTGAGGAACATGAACACGGTGAAGGTGATATCAGTACATCAAGGTGAATATAGTTCTTTATTTTTGTTAGCAGCGTTAAAGCCACAGCTGGGTTGTGATTTCCAATATTCCTCATGTATGATGCTTCTCCGTAGGCTATAGAGAATAAGGTCACAAAGATGAATACAGTCGCTGAATTAGATGGCCTTGCTTGATTTTATGGTTTGAACCAGTTTATTAAACATTGCACTCTGGTTCCTTTGTTGTATGCCATTATTGATGTCTGCCCATTTGTTGTGTTGTTTTTAGTACCAATCCATCAGACTACACGAGATCCATCAATTATACATGCTAATTTGCAAATGCTCCAAAACTAAAAGCTGTTTTCATGACTAAATCTAGTAACTGAGAATGCTGTTGCTGTATGGATGGCTCTGATTGTTGGTGGGTCTGTCCACCACTTTGGGCCAGACTGAAATATCTCAACAATTATCAGATGGATTCAATCTTATGCGGTCCCCAGAGAATTAAGCTCGCTGACTCCAGTGATCATGTGACATTACCTTTAAAACCAACATGAGGTTCACATTTTTGCTTTTAAGTGAAATATCTTTACTAATATTGGATGGATTGCCATGAAATTTGGCACACTCATTCACTGAGAACTAATCCTAATGATTTGGGGAATCAGTTACATTTTCATCTGTCATCATGTTAACATCTTTAATTTGGTGAAATCTTTTGTTTATGACGAAATACCTTCAAAACCAGTGACATTCACAAAGGCCTCAGTTATAATTTGTTTTGTGCTAATTAGCAAATGTTAGCATGCTGACACACTACACCAAGAAAGTGAACATGGTATACCTGCTAAACCACATGCTGACATTAGCCTCTAGCTTATATTTAGCATCTCAGTGTCTAAGTAAAGTATGTCAGACCTTTTAGTAGCTGTAGACTAATGAGTGGACTTTTTTATTAAATGTTATACGATTGGCACTTGTGCACCTTGAATACAATACAGTGTGTTGTGTCGTGATTTTCTCTTTACTTTTTCATTTTCTATATATATTCATATCATTACCGTCCCCCAAACTTGGATTACTATTTTTTCTTAATAGGCATTTTAAGTGGCAGGTAGACATCAGATAGACAGCACTGTTGAATAAGAGGCAAATGAAATTTCTTAAATAAAACAATATCATTTATTTTACAAATTTGCACAATTATGGAATAGTGGTGAACACTCATACAAGTAAACACAGTTATTAATGTGTGTAGCCTGACACACTTGTCTCAAACACACACATACACACAATTGCACACACGCGCACGCACACACACACATACACAGCGTCATGTACAGCATATACCTGATGTACACATTAATACAGCCTCCTATACAGCACACGTTACAGACACACAGGTATGTACTTAAAAAGCATTACGCCTCCTACCTTCAAGTGTAAATCAGATCAGATATCATCCATCTTACCCATTTCACACATTCATAATGCTTTAATGACTCAGTGTCTGTACGGTAGCAATCTACAAAGGAGTGAAGTGTGGAAGGTACACATTAACGGTGGGTGCTGTTCTGCTCTGACTTCATCACAGATGGACACGTGTTTTTGCAGCTGAGGTGAAGTTTGTCATATTACAGTATATGAGCTCTGCTGTCGCTGAGAGGCCCCAAAGTGAGAGTGAGTCGTACAAACAGGGCTGCTGTCAGACTGTGGATATGTCTTTCAAAGAGGGGAAAACAGATTACAGATTTTAAAATCATCCATTTGTTTAGGTTTTGCTTTCCCTATTTTATGGCAGTGATTCATATCTAACCTCAGGGTTTGCAGAACTGATCATGGACTGGTGGTTGCTTTTGCTGGGACATTGAACAAACTATACACTTTTCTGAAAGCTAATGGTAAAACCTTATAAGGCAAACCATAGGCTGCTAGGTAGTACACTTACACTGTTTTTTTGCTAACAGTTTTCAGCATTTGGCGTTTTAAATAGAGAGGAAGTGATACAACTTTACAAGTTACAAAAAATATTAGAAAAGGGTTTTGATTGTCTTCACGCAATTCTTTGTGAGGAGAGATCTCCGTAAGTATTTTACCAAAAACTACTTTCATAGTTTCTTAGTGAGGGTGCGGAGGTTGAGGAGTTTAAAGGAATGACAGCAGTGAGACAAACTAGATGTGAAAATACTGAAGAGAGGAGGAGGAGGTGGGAGGTAGGATTGCAGACGGATGAGGAGAGAAGAAGGCAGACAACAATAAAGTGAAATCTAGTGAAAAACATTGAGGAATCGTTAAAGTCCTTCTTCTACTCTGTAAATCCTAGCCTCACTCTGACTTCGACTGCAGCTCCCAAAGTGCATCCCTCTTCTTTTATTTGTCTTTGAGTGACTGGCAGGAAAAGTCTGATCCCCCTTTTCACCACCTTGTGTTTGTCGTGTCGGGTTTTAAGAATACGAAGTGGCACTTCATGCTTAAACAAAAGCTGATTTTTTTTAGGTTTTGGCTTAAAAATATGCTCCATGAAAATAAATGCTGCTGCAGAAACCAGACACAACAAGCAGAGGAATGTGAAAACCTTAGAAATCCACAGCACAGGTTGTTCTGTCGGTGGATTTCACACCTTCACCTGACCCTGCGTCAGATGGGCCCGGAGCTGCTGGACTGCACTGGCGATCTTCCTCTGATGTCCCAGCAGGTTCACTCCGAGATTCTGGATATCTCTGCAGGAGAGAGCAGATGAACCAGACAGCTCATCACAACATGTAGCTTGTTCGTGTCTTAACTGATAAATTGAAGGATAATACTGGTGGTTTTGCATGTTTTACTCCATAAAAGCTCAGTGGGAGTCCAGGATTTGGTTGATGCTCAAACTTGCCTTGATTCATCCTAAACCTTTTCATTAATACTGTGCTTTATTTCATTTAGTATTGAAATGTTAAATATTTTCCTGTTTTTTCAACTAATTGTGAGGCACTGTGTGACGTGAGCTTTGAACAGTAACATATATTGAACGTTTCACTTACTTACTTAAAGCACTGTGGTAAGTAAAAATAAGACACAATTTATGATATAAAACTATAATCATATGATGTAAGCCCTGCTGTTACTGCAGAGAAATATCTACATCCAAAGCAAGAAACCATCCTTGAACCACCCTTTTTACTACCACAAAATGTCATACCTTAGACTTGTGATAACAACTAAAACATCTCTATGACAACTGAGCAATGCCTTCTTTATAAAGGCCAAGAGATGGTGGAAAACTTTGGAGACACAAAGTCAGAGGACCTTGTGTGAAGGATTTTTTTTGTCAAGCAGCAGTTGTGCTTGTAAAATCAATTTTTACTCAGCCTCCAAAATATACAAATTGTTGAACATGACCTTGGAAATATGTTTGCTCAGCTGCCATGACAACTGCTCGGGAAAAGATGACTCTCCCTGACTTAACGTATTTATTTATGTATTTTTGGTCAATATAAAATATATACGTAACTATACGTTAGTGCTAATGATGACTTCATTTTTCAAAGCAATACACATTGTTTCCTATCTTTCATGTAGTGGTTTAACCTAAAACAAGCCTGAAACTCACTAATGACAGGTAATCTTTCAGAGTTACCATGAAGTCTGCTTTTTATTGTTGTCAATATTTTCTTGACGTCATAATACAGTAGCTAGCAGTGATAAGAATTTCTTTCTTGCTGGTGAGTTTCGGGAAACTCTTTCATCTAAGATTAAAGTATGAACTGCCAGAAAATGTTTCATTCATGAGCTACATGAAGCAAACCAGGAAGATAAAAGTGCTTACTTGAACATAAAACTACAAAAAGAAGAATAACAACCGACAGCTGTCTGAGGGAAAACTAAAATGACTATGCTTTGCTTTGTAAAATGGTTGGAAATTTCAAGTTTATAGGTAAAAAGATGCAAAACTACCAGTCTTCTTCTTTAACCTGAAGGTTAATAAGAAAACTATACTCACTCCATGGACAGCCTGCTGACTCTGTCCAACGTGTCCAGGTGCGCGTGATCAAACTCTTCTTGATATCTCTCCATCCTCAGTGCCTTCAGCCAGTCACTGACTGTTGCCACTGCTGATAAGTCTGTGGGGGTGGGGCTCAGCAGCGGCTGAGAGCAGCTTCTGTAAAGAAGGGAAATGTCAAAAATAAGAACATGAGAATCCATGAATACAGCAGATTGTACATGACCTGCTGCCTGCGATATGTTGTGCACCAGTATTTGCCAGAAGCTGCAGCCTCACCGAGCTGGCTCTGCCTTGAGCGATGCAGGGTGCCTGATGAGCCGATCCAAGGAGGACAGGAGGGAGTCGAAGCCTGGCCGGTCCCCTCTTTCAGCCTGCCAGCACTGAAGCATCAGCGAGTGGAGGCCTGGGGGGCAGTTGTGGGGGGCAGGGAGACGATACTGGTCTGCTACTGCCTTCATTACCTTCAGAGAGAAGAGACAGTAGACATAAGTAGGGCAGATGGTGTGAGGAGTCTTGTGTAATTGCCTTATATAAAAGGTCACAGACCAGTGAAGGCTTTTAAGAGTGACTTAAAGAAAATTATGCAAATTTCTATTGCCTGGTATTTTGTCACCATTTACTGTTCAATAAAGAGGAACGTGAAGAGTTTTTTTAAAAGACTGGCATCCATATTTTAGATGTTGGTAATATTCCCACGTTGTAAAGCATTAAACTCTAATTCACTTTTAGATTTAGGCATTAAATATTTTATATTGTACACTGAATAAGAACTTAAAACACATTATTCATTGCTAGAATTTAAATAGAACCATTGAAGTCAAAGAAATTTCAATTCTTGTAAAATATTAAAACACTGTTGTTGTGTAATTGTACTTCAGTAGTCATTTGTATCTAGTTAGAGGTTAGTTCATTATTGCTTAACCCTTGTGCCTCACTAAGGACATTTTTGGCTTTTCATTTTTTATTTTCTTGATTATTTGGGCTGTGTTCATGCTTATGGCATCAAATTCTCCAAGGACATTATTTTTAATATTTTTTTTATTTTGATCAATCACTTATAATAGGTATATAATACACTGTATAAACAAAATTGTATCTCTGAGCTCCTTAGGGACAAAAATGTCCCTATTGAAACCCATAATAACTACATTTTTGATCCCCCCTGCTAAAAAATTACTCTTCCATACATTCCTGTGTTCTGGGCTGTCATTTTAGAGCCAGTGCTTTAAAATTGTAGTTTTTTTCCCTTTCCACCAGATAACATCATTTAACTGTATTTTGCCTATGGGAGAATACAATGCAGTGTTGCCCAGTCCTGCTTGTCCTGTATTATGAAGCACAGCAGACCAGTGAAAAATGTGAGTGCATTCAAAATGACCTGGATGTGTTGGTATGGGTATCAGAGTGTGGTTTGTATGTGTGTATTGAAAAGTTAATGTGTGTGTGTGTGTGTGAGTGTGTGTGCGTAAATGTGTGTATGTGCAGATACAAATAGAGAATTTGTATTGTCTTACAGGTCTGCATTAATAACATTATGTGTAAATCTCGCGTTATTTGGTTGATATGTTTTGGTGATTTTTTATAATAAAGGGGAGGATTTTATATAAGCCCCATGGGCTTCTTTTTCTCTCCTGCACAGTTATTTGCCTTTGTACTGTGAAATATAATATTTGTTTTATTATTGTGCATATGAATAAATAAATAAATAAACAAGTCTATATAAAGTCTCCATTTGTATCTGCACATACGCACATTTACATACACACATTCACACTCACACACATTTATTTTTCAATATACACATACACACCACACTCTGATACCCATACCAACACATCCAGGTCATTTTGGATGCAACCACATTTTTCACTGGTCTGCTGTGCTTCATAATACAGGACGAGCAGGACTGGGGATTCTGCCATAGGTAAAATACAGCTAAATGATGTTATCTGGTGAAAAACCAAACAAATGACCCAGAATACAGGAATGCATGAAAGAGTTATTTTTTGGCATGGGGGTCAAAAAATGGGGGTTGCAATAGGGACATTTTTGTCCCTAAGGATCCCAGAGGGAGTTTTTTTGTTTGTTTGTTTTTTGTTTTTTAAATCTGACACTGCACAAAAAATAATAATGCATCAAAATCAATGTTGTTGCTCATCATTGACATATCCCAGACTGTGATAATCCCCCCAAAATAATTCACTTTGCATTTAATATATAGAAAATAATTCCTGAAAATTAATGAATATTTGATATTTATTATCAGGCACAAGGGTTAATTGAGCTTTGGACATTATTCCCCCTTTTAAAAAGTATAACAAACAACATTAAGATATTTAATACATATAATGCAACAATAAAACAACATACATTTTACTTTTACATTGTAAAAAAAACAAAATTGCAAAGACTTTTTTACTTTTGCTTTAGTAATTGCATTAAATCAAATACTTTTTTCATTAATTTGGGTGCATATTTATGCCTGTATTCAATAGTTGAACATACAGAAGACAGGACATAAATGGAAGCAAACCACAGATGTTACAGTTCACCTAAATCAGTGGTTCACATCAAGGACCCCTAAACTGACACAATAAGACCATGTATATCTGATAAGAGTTTTGTTTTTAGATGTTTTATTACATAAAGTGTATAAAACCCATGACCAAAATAGTCATACAGTCTGTCATTGTGTTACTTATGATTGGAATTACATTACTCACTTCCTGGTTGCTCATATCCCAGTATGGACGCTCTCCATATGACATGACTTCCCACATAAGTATGCCAAAGCTCCAGACATCACTAGCTGAGCTGAACTTGCGATGTTGAAAGGCTTCTGGTGCCGTCCACCTCACAGGAATCTTGCTGCCCTGATGGAGGCGAACAGAGGACCACGACCGTGAAGCAGTGAAGTGCCTTACACCAGACTAACAAATCAGACGCATGTATTGTAAAAAGCTCCCAGTACGTACCAGTGAGGCAGTGTATGTTGGTATATTGTGGTCCAGACCCCTCATGAGTCGGGACAGGCCAAAGTCAGACACCTTGCAGACCAGGTTGGAGTTGACCAGTATGTTCCTGGCTGCTAGGTCTCGGTGGACAAAGTTTCTCTCAGAGAGGTAACGCATCCCTGCACCAACTCCCCTGAGCATCCCAACAAGCTGGAGGACGCTAAACTGGCCCTCGTTCTCCTGAAGGATTCATAGAGCCCAGGATGCAGGCAGGGCAGAGGGGAATGGGAAAGAAGAGGAGGAGATTTTTCTGGTTCAGATGTCGTGAAGCATGTGTGCCAAATATGGTGATTTGTGGGTTGTTATTGTTGTCTCACCCTGAGGAAGGCATCCAGGGGCCCGTTCTCCATGAACTCAGTGATGATCCTTTCTGGAGGGCTGCGTGTAACCACACCCTCTAGTTTCAGAACGTTGGGGTGGTCAAACTGTCCCAGGACTCCTGCTTCGCTGAGGAACATCCCCTTTTCTCTATCGGACGCCCCCCAACGTAAAGTCTTCACCGCTACGAGCACCTCCCTGCGACCCAGCGGACGGTAGCGGCCTCGAGAAACCTCCCCAAATTGGGCTGGAGTGGAAAGGAGGTGTAATAGATTACATTGTGCAGACACGTATGATATATGTTCAAGAAGATTTAAAAATAAAAGAGAGAAACAGGCCTACCTGCACCAATCACCTCCTCAATCTTCAGGTGAGTAGGATCTATCTCACGGGCAAACTCTTTGACTGCCTCACTGGGGTCCTCGTAAGTGGAGGGGTCCACATAATACTTTACTCCACCTGGAGAGAAAACACAATTTTAATCAAGGTTTGACATTTGGTTGGAGTTTTCTAATCTTGTAGTGCTCAGTTAAGCTACCATAAGCTGTATCAAACATACAAAGATTTAATGTATGTCTAAGAATTAGAATTGATCACACATGGAAACATTTGTTTTTATCTTAACTTTATTATTTAATGACTTTTAAATATAAAGATTTCATTATGGAATATAAATGGTCAAATATACTCACACTCACCTCGGTTACTGATATACCTCTGGAGTCTGTCGCTGTACGGACTCTCCCTCCTCTTACTGCAATGTAAACAAAGTAAACAAAATGTAAATGAACACAATTTTCGAAATAGATCATATATATTTTGTAAACCAATCACTGACCTGCGAAATACCACCACAACCACGATCGCTGCCACAACGAGGAGAAACGCTGCCCCTCCCATCACCGAGCCAACCAGCAGAGGAAGTCGATTCTGGATCTGCTGTGAATGTTCTTCTGTGGCAGAGAAAGTGAGAAAGATATCAGCTGTTCATACCAGCTGAGACAGTCTTTGACTATAAAGTCTACACATTTTCAACTGTTTCCAGAGCCAGAAACGAAACTAAATACAAACATTGTTGTTACTATATCTGAGGCAATTTGTCATGTTGTTGTGCTTCAATGAACACAGGCTAAAATCACTGACTTTCACTTACAGTAAACACATATTTGATATTGTACTCAACTACTATGCAAGAATTAGGGAGCAACCTGTAATTGTGTTTTGTTAGGACAAAATCAAGAAAATATTTATAATATATTTATTTTTCTTTGAACATCTTCACCAATAGTTTGTGAAAAAATGTCCTAATAATGGAAGACAGGGTTTTTAAAACTGTTTGTTTTTCAAATGTAAATTTAACACATAAATCTTATCTCTACCTGAGATGTTTCTTTTATCTTCCCTGAGATCATTACTCCCAGCAAAGAACAAAGTAAAGACTCATTAATAATGACTAGCTGATGACACTGACCTATTATTTAACTATTGTTTTGCTTTCATAATTGATTTGAAGAAGACAACTCCTACTGTAAATACATTTTTTATATAGAAGTGTACTTATATCTCTAATTAGAGGTTATTTTTTTTTGCAGTTGTCTTTTTAACTGCTATTAAATGAATGTTGTACCTAGAGGCAGCGTGGTGAAGTAGATGGTGTTGCTGTAGGGTCCGTAGCCCCGCTCATTTCGAGCTCTGATCTGGAAGGCGTAGATGGATCCGGGAATCAGAGAGGTGACGGTCACTGTGTTGGTCTCACTGTACACACTGACTGCACTGTCCACATCTGAACCCTGAGGGAGAAAGAAGAAGAAGTGAGTCCTGTGTTGGGTTTCATTTTTGTGCATGTGGGTACAGTATTTGTAAAATGTGTGTTTACCTTGTCATAGTATCTCAGCTGATACTCCAGAATGTCTCCGTTGGGCCTGTCTGGCTGAGGCCACGAGAGCGTGATGGAGTCTGGGGCACGGCTCAGCTGGTGCATCATGGGAACTGTACTGGGAACTATGGGAGACAGCATTGATGTCCATGAGAGACCTGATGTTTGACCAGTTAACCTGCTTTAAAAACACACTGTCATCCCTAAACTGTGACTCAGTACAGTTGTGTTGATGTGACAGTGACCACATGGGGGCAGTGTTACAGAACTTGAAGAGGATATTTAGTAAAGCATGAGGACGGTGGACGGAGTAAGAGTTTTTATGGAGCACCGACCAGGATCCAGTTACAGTCACTATGCCGGCTGGCTGACCAGTTAAAGGGAACTTTTCCGGCATTCCATTTAATCAATAACTCAGAGAGAACACACAAATAGATTTTAGATCATTTATGTTCATGGAGAGCTTTAATCAATCTTGATCAGTTTCTTGGAAAATTGTATAATGGTGTACTTAGTCTGCACAATGCTCCATTCTGCTCTCCTCTCCCCACTGGTCTACTTTCATTTCTCTTTCTGTCTGTCATTTTGTCTTCCCATCTCTCATTTGTCCCTTTCTTCCTCTACAGTGATTATAATTGGATATGAAAGGATATTGTAACCTCAAGCAACCTCCTGTCCAAAGAGCAGTAGAAGAAAAGATGGAGCAGAGAGAGAGAGAGAGAGAGAGAGAGAGAGAGAGAGAGAGAGAGAGAGAGAATACACACACAGTACCCTACACACACACACACGGAGTAACTACTCAAACATTATCATCAGAGCAATTCTTCACTTTCATCTCATCTTTTTCATCCTCAATGCCCCACACTCACCTGACTGGCTTGTAGTGAAATTGATGCTTGTGTATCGAGCTGGAAAAGGGCTCAAAGCTGACACCTCATTCATTGCTTGCACCTGTCAATAAGAACAACACACAAAATTGACATACAAACCTTTGTTTTTCTATTTACTCTAATGACATGCTTTCAGTGTTTGACAAACAACGCCTGACACATGCAGCTGCACTGTGTCTGCCGGTCCACAAACACCAGTAAATGGAAATATCTACCCATTATGAATAAGGCATACGCCATGATTTGGTCGAGCTGTGCCGAGCTAAATAATAAATGTTAGTGTGTATTTGCTGATGTGGAGCTTATGGGATAATACAGTAGATATACAGAGAATCCTCCTCCTCTGTGGCTCAAGGAAATCTTTCACCATTCACAAAAAAATCTTATAAACTGGTTTCAACTGGCTCTACTCATTCATGAGAAAAAATCATGAATAGTCCAAATTAGCCATAAGTGCAGTTTGAAGCAATTATTAAAGCTCTTATAGACCATTTTGGATTTACTACAATGTGATTAATTTTGTACTATTCACAGACAGTTTTCCACAGTACCTGTATGAGATAAGTGACTCTGGTCAGCAGGTTGTTGAGGGTGACCTTGGTTTGTTTTAGGTTGGTCTGGGAGGGACTAAAAGTCACGCCCTCCCCACACCAGGAGCATGAAGCCGGGTTGGTGAAGGTGGCTGAGGGGCAGATGCGACACACCACCCCGTACCACACTTCGCTGCGTCCGCCCATGTCCACTGGAGGGCGCCACCTTAAGGACACCCCACCATCACCACTCTCATACTCCCAGGACAGCGAGACTGGAGCAGATGGAGGAGCTGAGAAGTGGAAAGATAGAGTGAGAGGGGTTTGACATATATATGCAGTGTATACTAAGATGCTGGCAGAGACATTTCACTAATTTAAAGGAATTGAATAAAACAAAGTGTAGCTGTGAAGGAAAGAGAACACAGAAACTAAATACTAGTGATAAGAAGAGGACTGATTTTGATCACTGATTGTACATCTTGGTTCTCACAGGTTGAGTAAATGACAAATGACCCCACTGAGGCCCCATCAACACCTCCCACAAAGCCAGGCGAAAACAAACAAACAGACAAAGCTCACTTGTGCAGTCAGAGGAGTTGGCATCATTGGCCGCTCGGTAAAAGCCGCTGCGACATTCACATACTCTCGACCCCTCTTGGCTGGTTCTGCTGTTGGAGGGACACACCGAGCAGGGAGCAGACCCCGAAACTGGCTTGAAGTAACTAACCGCACAGGCTGCAGAGGGACAAGAAGAAACAGGAGGGTTCAGCATAATCAAATAAATGAAGTGATTTCTATGAGTCACATTGACCTAAAGTAATAATGATAAATTAATCTGTTAATAGTGCAAAATTAAAAGCAAATTAGCACATAATAAAATTTAGATATGGTAAAATTAAAGCTAAATTAAAACTGCAAGGTCTTCCATTTTTTTTATTCTTTTTATTCTGTGTGTATGTGTGTATGTTGCTATGCCACTGTGATGAGCCCCCTGCAATTTCGTTGTACTACTTATACAATGACAATAAGGTATTAGGCATATTCTATTCTATATTCTATTCTATTCTATTCTATTTGAAATTCATTTTAAAAAAAGTATTAGTATCAGTGACAGTTCATTTCTTTTGGACCAAAACAAAAACTTACTACCATATCACACATTCTTCATCAGCAGATACAGTTTTGTGTTGTACACTTCCATGATATCTGCTGATTAAGACTGCAGGATACGGTTGAAAGCTCGAGATCAAGTGAGTAAGTGTCCCTTGAGATAAGATTGTTTTGTCAACTATTAGTATTAGTTTTGGTTTAGGCTTTTAAAATGTATTGTATTTTGTAGGTTACATAACACAGAAAATGGCAGATAAGGGAACGTACAAAGAGTTCATGTGTAACGAAGAAAAGATTTAGTGTGAAAGAATAGATACTGCAGCTGGCATATCATCACACAAACAAGGGTTTCATACACAAAATATTTTCCACATGTTGTATTCAAATTGAATAACAATTCAACTAAAAGAAGCAAATACACGTTTTAAATCTAAGCCAAATGAGCAGCAGAGGGAAATTCATGAACTTGTGATGTTTCCCGGTTCAGCCCACATCAGACTTTGTTGCATGGAGAGACAGTTTTTAGTATCTGTGTTATAAAGTCTCATTTGTACTGTTTTTTCCTTTGTTTTGTTCTTTCCTGCCCTCAAACAAAACCAAACAGCAACTATTTTGGGTGAAGCATCAATTTAACTTGGCTTGTGGTTCCCTTTGAGTCAAAAGTGCATTTCGGTCACAGCGGTCTGTTGTTTGTTGTTGGCTTTGTCCAGCACTCATTAGCTCATGTTTACAGAGGAAGTGGCCCACGTTAGCATAGAGCAGCAAAAACCACCACAAGTTGAAAACGACTACACTGACCGAGCGTCAGTGTTTTTAATTAAAGGAATAGTTTGACATTTTGGGAGATGTGCTTTTTTACTTTTTTGGCAAGTGTTAGATGAGAAGATTGATACCACTTTTATATCTGTGCAGTAAATATGAAGCTGAAACCAGCAGCTTGATAGCTTATCTTAACACAGAAACGGGAAGCAGCTAACCTAGCAGTAGCCTTATCCCCCCATAAAACCACTGCATTTTTTTTTACAGATTAAAGGAATAAGATAAAACATTTTAATGAGTGCCTGCGTAGGTTCTCTCCGGGTGCTTCCTCCCACAGAACAAAAAAATGCAGGTTGGGTTAATTGGCGACTCTACATCGCCCTTAGGTGTGAATGTGAGTGTGAATGGTTGTCTGTCTCGATACTACTCTTTAGCCCTGTGATTGACTGGCGACCTGTTCAGGGCGTACCCCGCCCCTCGCCCAATGTCAGCTGAAATTGGCTCCAGCTCCCCCGAGACCCTTTTAACCAGTAAAGAAAATGAAAGGACGGAATAGGAGGATTTTAATTAGTGAGCTTAGAGGTGTTGATGGGGAGATTTTGTAACCTCAAGACAGAGCCAAACAGGCTGTTTCCAGTCTCACCAATAGTCTGAGCTAACCTGCTGCTCGCTTCAGCCTTATACCGTGCAGAAATGAGAGGGGTAGTTAAGTGTATTATTCCAAAATGTCTAACTATTTCTTTAAGGGGTTTTATTCTTGTCTGAATCAGTATCACAATTACACCTTATTACATGAGCATGCAAGTTTATTCTTGACTCAACAGTATAGGTGGCAAAATAATCTCATAATCTTAATCTTCCAACTGCATTTTATATTTTTCATAACTGAGTGGAGCTGGCTTGATTGTGAGACGCAGCTGAAAACTCAAAAAAGCTAATAAGCAGACCTTTGAGTTAAGATCAAGTGTCACATATTGCCGCTGTTGTGTGAAAACCATGTCTCATCTCCAAAGGCTAAATTTTTCATAAACTAAGAAAAACACCTGTGGGAATTTTGTCAACCCATAAAGTAACATTTATTCCTTCAGCTTATCTGAAAAATTAACCATTTTTTACTGAACAACACTAATACGTGCAATTACTCCCAAACAAAATAGTGAATGGATAAAATACTCAATAGGGATCATATGAATAATAAAATGTATGATTATGATGAAATCAAATGGCATAATCTATTTGAAATATAAAATCAAAATAAGTGCAAAGCATGCATTCATTTCTCATTTTTCATACAATTTGGGGCTTTGGTCCACATGAGGACTACTGACAAGGTCAGTGAAACAGTCCCCAAAAGGTAACAAATGCACACACACACACACACACACACACACACACACACACACACACACACACACACACACACACACACACACACACACACACACACACACACACACACACACACACAAAAATACCATCTGAAACTGCAGGCTTTTATCCCGAGCTGATGTTTTCTACTGTAAAAAATCTGTGAAATGTGCCAATTGTTAATGTCAACAGCAGCACAGCTGAGCACCGAGGTCAAGGTAACACACACTTTACTTCATGCTGCTGCCTGGCAGAACCTCAAATGCCTCGTCCTGAGCAGGACTATAAGAATATGGTGTGTGCTGCCTCTGGAGGTGTTTGTGTGTGAACGCCTAAAGCAGTGTCAGCTAAAGGTTGCATCGTTCAAAAAGAGGTCCCTTTGTTTGTAAGCCAAATGTGGAATGTGTGTATATTCTCATACAGTGAGGCTTACTTGTATTTGAGTGTGTAAATAGCACATCTGGTAACACCTGACCCAGCAGCCTAAGAGAAAGATCCTGTCATATGTTTTTGAACACAGTTAAAGTGCTTTTAGTGTGACAGAGATGGAAGACGAGAGAGAAAAGGCGTGTGTGTTCTTTATGGTCAGTGGGAGCAGACTGACTGTATTTATATAACCTTGTCAAGAACATGTCTTAAATTTGACATGGTTTATGTGTGTGTGCGTATGTGGATGCAAATGGCGTTGGGGCAGCGTGGGAGGAGAAGATAAGAGAGCAAAAAGTGAAAAGGAAAAAGGGAAAGAATAAACAGATAAAAGGATTTCTGTGTTCTCACTTGTCTGAGAGCTGACTTTGCTTTCAAACAGGTGTGAAGAGGAAAAACAGGAGACAGAGAGAGGGAAAAGGATGTTGGGTAGATGACTAAAGGAGAATATGATCTGGAAAAAGTGAAGAAGTGAACGTAGAGGGTGGATGAACCAAGAGAGCTGTAGGATGAACAGTAAGATTATGTATATGAACACGGACAACAGAGCGGGAAAGACGGCAGGAGGGCAGCAACAGAGGGGAATATAGCTTCTTCCATCTTTTATGTCCTGGCTACACATTACCAGACGTGTTCTCTTACAGCTGTGACAAGAAACATGACTTTGCTACAAAGCCTCCCATCACAGTTATGAGCTGGAATAAAAAATCCCCCTCTCCCTCCTCCTCCTCCTTGTGTAGCTGATTACAGCAGCCAATGAGAGTACAAGCCCTCTGCCCTCCTGCTTGATCTGCAGCCCCCACCTCCCCCCGGCTCCATCCATCCGTCCTTCCTTCACTTTATCTCCGAGCTAAAAAGTAGACAGTTCGTGGCCATTATGTACAAAGACACAGATGCCTTCACATCAGTATACCAGAGAGAAGCAGCTCCACTCAGGGCTGACAGATGTGGATATTGTAAAAAAAACAAAAAGACAATAAGCAATTAATCTTTTTTTTTGTATTTTTTCAACCATTTCCTGGTTGCATCCTTTCAAATGTGGTGATTTGATGCTTTTCTCCATTTTGTATCACAATATACAATGAAAATTTGGGGGGATTTAGATTGTTATTTTTATTGTTATGTGACATTTTAAGACATCACCTTGGGCTTTTTATTTATTTATTTATTTATTTTTTCTAGAATCTAGGACATTATTGCCATATCAACTGATAATTACAGATAACAGTCTCGCAATGTTTGTGAGCTACAGTCAAATTACTTGTGATGGCCAAAATATCATTTATCATTAAACCTGATTTTATGTCTAGAAAATGAGAAAAATCAATTAGATCTATAGATAAATAGATAGATAGATAGATAGATAGATAGATAGATAGATAGATAGATAGATAGATAGATAGATAGATAGATAGATAGATAGATAGATAGATAGATAGATAGATAGATAGATAGATAGATAGATAGATAGAGGCTGACAGTAGGGAAAGGATTAGCTTGGCAAAGATACAGAAAAAAACATCAATCATGTAAAGAGATCATGAAATGAAAATGAGAATCATGAAAATATGATTGAAAACAAAAAATAATTTACACAGAGATAAAAAGAGACAAACAAAAATAGAAAAAAATACAGCAAGGTGGGTAAGTAATTTGATGTTAACATAATACTTTAGTATGTAGATCAGTGACCCAATTTTTCCTCTTTCTCTCTTCCTCTCTCTCCCTCTCTTTCGTGCGCTCATTCCCTCTTTTGGCTCCCAGCATAATCTCTCTCTCTCTCTCTCTCTCTCTCTCTCTCTCTCTCTCTCTCTCTCTCTCTCTCTCTCTCTCTCTCTCTCTCTCTCTCTCACAGACACACACAAACAAACACAGACGCACACAAACGCACAACGACTCGGCCGCAGATGCAACCACAAAACAGAAGAGATGGGTACACATGGTTCCTAGTGTAAATGCTTTTCGCTTCGTCTCTCCATCCTTCGTTTTCTCTACATTCTGTCACTCAGATGTTCAGCCTGGAAACAAACACTGAATCGTATGTGCCCTAATATCGTCCAGTTGTAAGCACATGGCCATATGTGAATGCAAATAATCCTTACTTGGATTCTCTCCTATAGCTTTCCATGGCATGAAATCATGCTAGCGTAGTGTAATGGACTTATTTACACAGAGACAAAGAAAGTTTTAAAGTTTGTAAAAAATGTGTGCACTGTGAAATTTCACAGTATGTTTCAGTCAAATTCTACATGTTTACAAAAAAAACCTAATTAGGGCTGGCCAATATGTATCGATAATATATCAATACAATGATATGAGACTAGATATGATATCGTCTTATATTTTGAAAATTGTAATAACGTGACTGTTCTAGCTGTTCTATTATTTGCTTTTACCCATTTACTCATCACAATGATTATTATTACTACTGATGATTATTTATCAGAAATCATAGTATAAATATTTTGTGAAAGCACCGATAGTCCCCCCTTCAATATTGTTGCAATGTCGATATTTACATGATTTAAAATTTTAATTAGAGGATAAACCCCTTGAGACACACCATCTCATTTTCAAAGAGGTCCTCAGGCACAAAACATAAAACTAACAACATTTAAACAAAACAAAATACATTACTAATAGTAATTATCATAAATTAAACAGTCCGACACATAACAATGAACACAGTAACATCAACAGGCTCTACACCAACCCAGATGGTGACACTTGCCATCTGCACAAAGAATGAATGACAAATAAAATAAATGACTAGATTCAATAACACTATGGCAAAGTAGTGAGTCTACTAAACTAAAATGAGTGTGAATACAATCAAAAACAAGAACAAGTAGATTAAAGGAAAACAAGCCAAGAGGCCTTGATGTCAAAGAAAGAAGTGATTGATCTGAGTGAGATAGATGAATTATTCCAGTCTGATGGAGGGTACATCTCTCAGGTTCTTTAAAGATTCTGGGCACATTAAAAAAAAGGTTGTGTCTGAGTGAATATGATATCAAGGTATTTGCTTAAAAATATTGTGATATTTGACTTTGTCCATATTGCCCAGCCTTAATCCTAAGGAGAAAGACACATACTTGCACCCGCACACTGAATATTGCAAGCTTTATACAAGTTTTATGAAGCAAAGAGTTCATCTGGTGAACATCCACATGAAATAAAAAATAAGCTATATGATAGAGATAATTTATAATAAAATGGATCTAATGACATGTAATGTGAAAGGTGTTGCTCAGAGTGACAAACTCAGACAATTATCACCAATTCTGCAGTTCCCCCAAGAGCTCCTTATAATCTTTCAGCTCAATATTTAGTTTTTTCAACCCACAACATTACTGTTTGGATTTAGTCTCATCTTTTAATAAACAATATTTCCAGCATAGCTCTGGTAAACCTCACGGATGTATAAAATGAACTGGATACAGCTTCGGAGGCGCTGAGTCGGCCACAAGCTGGTGAAGACAGCTAGTTATGTCTGTCAAGATTTCCTGAAGACCAAAACAGAGTTAAAAGGAGTCAAAAGGAAACACAACTTCAAATGCTAATGTTGCTTCAGGTCTACATGATTTGCTGTCTGTTTTGTAATACATTCATCATAACCACTTTGTGTATGTTTATATGTCGCTGCTGTGTTGCAGTGAGCGTATTTACAAAAACACTGTCGACACACTGATGTCTTAGGCTCCACCATAGTATACTCCGTTGCTACTATTGCAGCTGTAAAATGGTGGATAAATTGTTTTGAGTGTCACACAACCTCCATGAAATGATTAATTTCACTATCAAAATTTGATCCATTTAGTCTGATAACATTCTGAAAGTCTAGAAGATCTGTGCGATTGAATTATTTTATCCCCATTCAAATTAGCTAGCTCAGCCTGCGGAAGTTCATATGCTCTGACCATAGAGCACCAACAGTATTCACTCATCCGGCCGGAGTGGGAATGTCAAACCTGACACCAGATCAAAAATTCTGTATGATGTTCAGTACAGAGAGATTTCTCGAGTGGTGATAAGCTTAATCAGCATTGTGTGGGGTTGTTTGACAAGGGCGTGAATGTAATGGACGTTGATTCATAGGTAAAAGTTCTTGGAAGTTTGAACTATTCATTGTGCGGACTATCTCTCTTGTTCTTTTGCATGCAGCTTTGGTCCTGCACCTGCACCCAATCAGGGTTCTATGAACACATTGTCCAGCTTCCTTACAAAAACCTTGCCTTGAGCGTGTACATTGTTAACCCATTTCTGTCATTACACTACTCTCTCGCTCTCTGATGTTACAACACACTCAATAATTTCACGCACAGACAGCTGATGTGATGGAGTTTGTGAGGCCAGATTCATTTGTCACCACCGTCTGGCAACTCCCCCACAGTGAGCTCCACGTAACACTCAATATTGTATCTCGTTGATCAATTCACTCAACTGTGTTTTTCTCAAAGTTGACCTTTATAATTAATGTACTGGTAAATCAATTGAATGTAAGCATTGGTAATAACTGTTCACTTGACATACAATGGTGGGTGTCTGGTTAGAAGAAAAGAGAGAACTTCCTCCCCTGGTCAAATGCTCGTTTCCCATTTTAACATGTGTTGGGATAGTTATTGGATGTGTCTGTGCCTAAAGTGAGCTCTCAGGGTGACAAATCAGGACAATCTGACATGTTGAATATTTCACTGCCACAGCCACAACATGGGTCCAAATTAACTTAAAGCCCATTTGAGCATTCAGCACTAATCCATGTCCCAAATCCTCGACAGTGGCTTATTATTCTAGTGGAATCACACAGAACGAGGAGCTTGTCTGAGAGCAATGTGCGGCCAGTTCAGCCCCGTTTGGGGAACCTAAAACTAAAGGACTGCTTTATGTTTGGCTGAACAGGTGTAATTGTGTCTCGTGCTCAATCATGTTTCTGTCTGTGCTCTCTGCCTCTCTGTCTTGTCTCCCTTGTCAGATGCAAATGTCAAAGGAGAAAAGCATCCTTCTGTTGTTTAGCGGAAAAATAAAATAACAGCAGACATCTGCTGTATGTCATCTGCGTCTGTCCTTATCGTTTTTCAAAAGACTGGAGATGAGTTTTTATTCAAAACCGAGCCTTGAATGTCACAGTGATCATATAGAAGACTTGTGATTAACAGCCTTATAAATAATTAAAGAATGATCTTTCAATGTCTGTCAGCCAAAATGTCAGCTGCGTTTTTGTTTTTGTTTGATGTTTCAGTTGGGAATTTAATTTATAATCAGTCCATAATCAGTGTTTCAGAGAGTGTGACTCATTAGAATAATCAGGCATCACACATGTAGGAGATTAACTGGCAAAACAAAGTTTTTCTCATTAACTCATCATAAGTGTTGCTATCGTTCAACTGTTTCGTTTCATTTCAGTCAGATAAGAATAAGTGTTTGAAAAGCAAGTTAAGAAAAACATTAGACAATATTGTAAATACATGTTATAAAGATCAGAAACATTATTTTCTCAATCAGTTTCGCACTATGGGTGATGAGGTCATACATGACCACACAATTTTCGCCAATATAACATCAGTTTTGGTTATTTCCCATGAGAGATTTATATAGCGATTTTGTTTTTTCTGTGCTCCCCATTTCAGAAGTGGGCAGGGCCCAGTTGGAAAAACACATTCTCCCATGCACCAATTATGTTTTAACATATAATTTAGTTTTTTGCTTATTAATTTGACAATCGAATAATCATTTTCATTCATTTTCAAGTTAAAATGCCAAATATTTGCTGGTATCAGCTGCTCAAATTTGATAAATAATCCTTAGTTTCAGCCCTAATTTAGTTGTAAAGCCTAATGTTATAGAAAAATACTTGATTGCATTACAGCACGGCTCAATCATGTCAAACCAAATTGCTACCAAACCCTAACGTCCAATGTAGAGCATGTAAGGAGTCTATTTGGACAAAAGTGTTAAATGACAATCTCAGAGAAACATAATGTAAACAGTAATTTGCCAAAGTATAGCTCACTTCTGCACACACTGTCTATGTTATTTATAGGGGTGTGACGATACACTCAGCTCACGAGATGAGACGAGACACGATATTGGGTTCACGAGATCGAGACGAGACGAGATTTTAACTATATTTTTAAGAAAACTTCAATTATTAAATATATGACTTTACTTGTATTTGAAATTCATAAAAATGGAAATAATGCAGATGCATTTTGAAATGTTTTAACTAATCATCTTGTAATGAATCACTTCAGTTCTACTTTCTAAATATATAATTATCATATGCAGTATGCAGCACTGTAAAAAGTTTCCCCATATAGATAGACATTTTATAGATAGATCATTTTGGTATTTATGGACATAACAACCATAAATACAAAAGTTAAATACAATCACAAATACCAAAAAGTAAATTATAAATATTAGAAACAATTCTAATATATAAATATAAATTAAATAAAGAATCCAATTCTCGCAAATTATAACATATTGCTAATAAAAAAACACACAAATAAAAGTAAATTGCACTAATCTTGTATCACATAAACACATAAAGTAGAACAACATACTTATAAATTGTGTTATAATTTGCTAGTGTGACTCATTTTACTTTTTGCTTCATTAGGCTCCCATAGCTGCGCTAGATTCCCCCGCTCCTCCTACTTCAGGCTTTCAGTGTAGAGACCTGAGGTTAACCTGCTGCTCCTCTCCTCATCTTCCACTATTGACTGAGATCTTCTCAGCAGGTAGAAGCTGTTAGTTCACCAACTAGAACGAGGGCACCCACTGTAACAAGGTTAATGATCCACACTTGAAATTATAAAAAGAAGACATGACGTGCAAATGAGCGATAGAAAACCGAGTCTTTTTTTTTTTTTTTTGGTGCACCCCTTAATTATAGCTTCGCGAGACAACATTCACTTCGACGAGAAATATCGTCACGTTTTAGTTTTGCGAGATCTCGTCACACCTCTAGTTATTTCATCTGTTTTAAAGGGGGAACCCTTAGATCTAAAAATAGTAGGCTATTAGAGCGGTGTGTAGTTAAAGGCAATCATTTAACACAGATCTTAATTTTCACATGAGACTGAGTGCAGGAAGGATCTAGAGTCCCTTATTTGTCCCTAAAAATGATGTCTTGCTTGAGGGGGAAAAGCAACGCTGGTTGTCGTGTTCAAACAGCATTAATTCACACTGTGGTGATGTACTTAAATAGCAAGTAGCCTACTGCAATTCAATTAAGGTTTGAAAAATGGGGATGCTACTTTGCAATTCTTTCCCAGCTTGTGTCAGTTTTTGTGCTAAATGTGTTAAATATAATGTATGCAGATTATAATGGCACACTTACAGTAATGGAAATAAATGTCAGTTAACTTCTTGATAAAGTGTTTTTTCTGCCTGAGAGGTGTTTAAAGCACTGGTGCCAGAAAAACAATGAATATTTTGCAGACTGGTGTGTCTTTAATTACAGTTGCAACCAACACAGAAGTTCAGTGTAGTACAGCCTATCATTTGCTCACTTCTTGTCATTATGAAATGTCACTGATGCTAAATTTAAACAACAGCAACATATTCAAGTTCTTATAGGAAAGAAAGTCCAGTCCTCCGCTTTCTGGTAAGAATGAGCATCGGCAACTGTTAATAATCCTTGACGACTGCATCGCCAGTCAACCATCTGTCTCTATTCTCCACATTCCCAGGGAGCCAGAGAGGAAAACAATGTAATGATGCCAATCCACATCATCAGTCAGTGAAGTGATCAACAAAACATAATCAAATGACAGTTGGAACAAAAAGCTGCAGCAGCGTGGGTAGCAATGTGTTAGATCATTCATAGACAGTCAGCGGAAGCCTTTGCTCTGCAGCCGAGCAGTTCAGAGGGGTGATTTGTCAGTAAATATCAATCAAATGCGGACAAACACAAGCAGAGATGTAAAGCCAAAGAGCATGAACACATTTTACAGCTGACTTGGCAAGATTGGAGGATTAATTGTGCCGAAAGCAGTTAGACTTTGAGGGCCCCCAAGTGAGGCAGCTGAGCAATTATGGCCAGTGAAATTCCTGGTAGGCTTTTTACTTAGAGTTTTTTACTGTAATGCTGGTATTTACAGTCCGCAGACATATGAGAACAGAGAGACAATCACGTATATCGGCATCAAAGCGAGCTATACTTATGCGCAATCACAACTCTCATCCTCACACATACAGACAAAAACTCTTTGCCCTTCACGCCCTCAGAAATGTTTTGCCTGCTCAGTTCTTTAAGTCATTAACTTGCATCCTCCTATCTTTCACTCTCCCTCCATCCCTCCCTATTTTCCCTCCACTCTCCCTCTCTCCCCCTGCGGTTTCTGTCACTTGTTCACAGACGAGTGGCCATTACATCGCCATGACCTAAATGTGTCACATCCCTCTCACTATGGCTCTCTCCCTCTCTTCCTCTTTCCCTCCCCCTCCTCTCTTCCTATGTCCCTTCCTGTCTGTCTGGACATCTCTCAAATTTTTTTCTTCTCTCTTTTTTTCCCCGCACTTACACCCACTTTTGAGAAGTGTGAACGCTTGAGACCAGTTTTGCAATTGCTGACCTTAGTGCTATCTATCTGAATCTCAGCTGTGCTCTGATATATCTCCTGTCCTCCCATTTGATTAATACCAGTTTAACAATGAATTGCCTATAAAGCACCACTGGCTCAACAATCTCTCTGTATTTCCTGACGATATGTCTAAAAAACTCTGTTGATGACAGATAATATGTGCAAACAACAAATGCACTGCATGAATCAGACACCATCTTTCCCCTTCTCATCTCACTGCATCCCAACCTGACCAGCCCACCCTCACTTTGCTCTGGTCTCTACATCAAGCACAGTTGAGTATCAGAGTGACAGCAGCTCCTTTCAGTATTGATCCTGATGTTTCAGATCTCAAGAAATACCAAGAAGAGAACTGACAAGAAGTCAACAATGACCTAAAAAAATGACTGATTGTCTTTTCCTCCCAAACAGTCACACTGTTCACACATTTTGTGTGCACAAACTTTCCATATTAAACTCAAGTTAAAGTCTTGCTAGCTACGGGCAGTATTTTTCAGTCTGGGAACAGTTTTAATGTCTCTTGAAGCTTTGGATGTAGACGTGGAAAGTCAGAGAAAATAACTCATAACTCATCAGTGGTTATCTGAGGACAACAAAATTGAATGGAAAGTCTGTGTGAAGCTTGATGTCAAGTCCCGAGGGACAGTACTACTCTTTGTATTATCGCAATTTTATTATTTATATTTTATTATTTATTTATTTCAAATATATTATTTCCAATACAATCTGAACAGTCATAAAGAGTATTTTCATACCATTAATGTATTTGGGGACCCAACAGGAAGTCAGCTTATTCCTCCAAATGAAACAACAAAATACGTGGTTGGTCGTATTGCAGAAAGACGCACTCAACAAAATGACTGCATTCTACAAACCACTGTTGAAATGTAAATTTGTCTTTTGCTATGCCAGCACTATGGTTTGGTAAAGTTGAGGCATAAAAAGTCATGTTTGGGCTTAGGAAAAGATGATGGTTCGGATTACAATAAGTGCTTTGTTAAGGTCAGGGAAACGTCTTGGTTGATGTTAAAATGACTACATCCTTAACATTAGGTGACCTTTATTGTCATGGTTACAATAATAACCATGTGTTTAAGGTTAGGGGAGAATTGTGGTCATGGTTTTAAATTAGGCTAACCGTATTGACTTGTGGATGGAAACGTGAAACGAAAAGCAAACCCTGATCATCCATCCTACTCAACCTCCTCTGCACGCAGACTTGGTGGTATAACATCATCTGATTTTCGCGTTTGCCTTCATAATAAATATGACCACTAGAGGACTTCAGTTACTTGAACATGTTTGTTTTGGGGTACTTCCTGCATATAAGGGAGGACAGCCTAAAATATTTGGACAGATGCAGTGATTATGAGAACCAATATAAATCCAGCTGATCAGTTCACTGTCAGTGTTCTGCAGACTTACCCAAGCAGGCAGATCCATTGTGGTTCGGTTCAAAGCCTTCATCACAGACACACCCTCCTACAGGTACCATCCACTCCCCTTCTGCATTGCAGTGCATGCGAGGGGCTGTGCCTCCCTGCGTTTTACTGTGGGGGACACATATCCCGCTCACGGGCACCAAAGCAGTTGGCTCAGCCCCTGAGGGAGTCGCCGGGTAGGACGCCAAGTAGAGGCTGGTCGCTGGGCAGCGGCGGTAGAAGATAGAGACACCCATGAGGGAAACACAAGCTCCACTGTCGACTATTGCCAGGACAAATCTGTAACGAGGGTTAGATGTTAAAGATGGTGGAGTGCAGTTAGACCTTTGGGAGTGAGGGTACTGTTAGTAAAACATGAATATCAGTGACAGTTACCCATTGCGTGTGAGAGGGGCAAAGCTGCGTGTCTTGATGTTGATTCGGCTGTATCTGTTGGGTTGGTACTGGTGAGGTGAACTGGGCTCCACCTTTGAGAAACTCTTATCTGCAGCTATTGTGTCAATCTTCACCCAGCCCTCCCTGGTCTCCTTCTCTCCACTGGACGGCTGGAAAGAAGAAAAGGGTAGAGAGTACAGCAGACGGTGGAGGGAAAGATAATGAGAGGTCAAGAGAAAACAAAATAGCATGGGGAGAATATGTGGTTGCCAGGACAGAAAGAAGTAAACAAGATGAAAATTATGGATGTTAAAACAAGTCAGGAAGAAACATAAGTTCAGAGTTGTGATGATTTTTTTCAGTCATCAGTTTAGTGAGGAGAGCACTTCGATCTATGCAGATCCCAGTAGGGGTTCGTGTTCAAGTCCCCATTAAGACTTTCAGCGCTGCAGTGCTTCCGCCTCTTCTGTGACTCTCCTCTGATTCCTCATCAGGAATTGATTTGCATTTTTAAAAAAGCATCTCACTTTCCTAAGGAGAAATGCATTCATATATACAAATAGCCTACTGCATCTCTGCCACCGTGACTGCGACTGCACATTTAGCTCATTCATACTCAATAAAACATCCCAAAATACGTTTATTTATGTCCCATAAATAAACTAGAACAGGGCACTCAGTAGAGTACAGATCTCCACCAGGTGTGACATGTATTGTCTCACCTTTCTTTAAGATGTACAAAAGAGTATAATGATATTGTAACTGAGCGAACTGACTGTATAAATTTAATTAGGTAACAATAAATAGGACAATAAGTCCAAAGTTCTCAATTTAAACATTGTTGTTTATTTATAACATTTTGTTGTAACACACCACACAAAATAAAATCCCTCCCGACCTCCGTCTTCTCTCCCACACAAAGTAGAGTTAAATCTCACTCAATTGTCCCTCTCAGTTCCCTTACAGTCAAGATGGCGCTAAAGCTAACAAAAACAGGGATTTATTCATCTTGTAATGTGCATAACTTTATTGGATCATAACATATCAGGTATAAAATTAATCTGAAGATAGTCTGGATATAGATTGATGAGACCAAACTTTTCTATGGATGTCAATTTTTTTGCCAAAACAAAGGCAAAAATGTGTCCGAGCTAATTGCCAGAAATGTCTTTTGTTGTAATTCTTTATTACATTTGGTCCCTACCGACTGGTTAAAAGAAGAGAGGAGTCAGCAGTCAATGGCATTAAAAAATAGGTTTTTCAACAATTGTGAATCAGCAACCATGAGAGCTCCTTAAATATACAGTTATAAATATGCATAAAACATATTCGGCTTATGGGTCCAGTAGTATGTGAGACCAACTAATCCAAACACACGATTTGGGTTAGTTCTCAGGCTAGCCCCCGGAGGAGATAATAAAACATGTTTGGACAGTCAGTGTCAGCCATAGCTTCAGTGACATGACATGATGAGGTTCACTGTAGAGAATTTCCTGCAATCAGTGTGAAATTGTCAGTGTCTTTATTTTATGCCTTAAAGATGTAATTAGTGGGGCTGAAGTGACATTTTTGGAGACCACAGTAGCACAGTTTTGCATTTTGTAAACCGTAGCCCTCAACAAGCAGTGCTTCACATCAGTGTGGTCTGAGGAGGTCATCAATCTCAAGAGCTTTTCTTGGCAAGCACAACAATAATCAGGGTGATTTTGCCATTACTCTGTTGGATGATGAGAGGTCCTGCTGTTTTGGTGTAACATTAGCGTAACAGCAATGAAAGCTGCATTTTACTGTGCTTAATGATTGTGTCTGAAGGTTCTTTGCCTCAAGCAGCACCAGCAAAAAAAACAGCTGAAGAATGAATCCCTCTTTAATTCAGTTGTGATCAAATGCACCTTAATCAGAGAATCTAAGTGGCTTAGCATTTTCTATTTCCAGTATGATTTAATCAGTTTTTTTCCCTTCACATTTGTCAGTGAAGATGCTCAGACAGCTTCTACAAACAAACAAACAAGACTGTGCTTTAGGAAGTCACTGCACTGGAGCATGTTTGGATTGTCATGGCATGGTTTGGGTTGCTACAGCTATTTGTAAATCCATGTTTGTAAAGTCCTATATGTTTTAACTACTATTCAGCTTGCACCAGTAAATCTTAGTTAAAGCAATCAACTGTGTGACAACCTGAAGTCACTTTATCACAAGCTATGGTGTAACTTCCAAAAATAAGCGTTTTAGGCAAGTTAAATAATATATAAAAATGAACTGCCAGTCTTTTGAAAATGTAGGAATTCATTTGTGTTATTATATATGCATACATGGAGAAATATGTGTTTCAGATTTAGCAGCTAGTAATATTCACCCCAAACTGGGGTTTCCTACTGAAGCCCCAGTTTGAATAGGAAACATTGTTGTCTGATCATGCTAATGTAAAACAAAGCTTTCGAGTCAATTAGTCTGCTAACATTAAAATAATTTTCCATCAAATATAATATAAAACCTTTCCAGTTTCCCATGTGTCAGGTCAGACATGTCCACCACATTCGAAGTGATCTCTTTTACAGTACTCTTTAATCTAACACTAAATCTAAATGGTTCATCTATTAGTTCTATAGCTGCTAGACTCCTGGACCACCAAGACCCTGGATGCCCCATTTTCACCAATAGATATTTAGATAGCAGTTTCCTCTCGCTGTGTTACACATTGAGCTGTTTCAGTCCCCCTGTCTGGTAGGGTTAGACTTGACTGGTGATGCAAAGAGCAGCTGCCTATCTGTTACTGCAACACTGTGGATTCAAACTATGTGCTGAAAGCTGGAAAATGTCTTATTTGTGCCTGTCAGAGACATGTGAAGCTAATAAGGTCTTTGGCAGAGCCTCCACTGCCACATGACATGGTCAAATTCTCCTTGAGGATTAATTAAGTTTTCATTATGTTAACCTATTAAAATAAAATGCTACTCTGTGGCACTTAAAGTGAAATAATAATTACCACAAATATTAAAAAATATGGTTGATGGCCTCACCTCAGCTGCCCAGGTCCTCTCCAGCTCTCTCTGGCTGTCGGCCTGTTTGTAAAACAGGGTGAGGGTCTCCCGGCAGGTGGGCGATGGTGACCGCAGGCTGGCGCAGTCACGCACTGAGAAACGCAACGTGACAAACACCCGTGGAGCAGAGTATCGGTGCAGGAAGGGTGTAGCCAGCCAGTTGTCTTGCTGCCGGGGATTTTGGTTGACATTACAGACCTCAAACGTGCGTATTAGCTTCCCCCGGTCATCCAGGACACTGACCTCATCCCACTAAGAGAGACAGAAACACTTTTTTGAGCTTGTGTAAACTCAGAAACACTATCATAAACAAAGAGCACCTAAATCAGCCTGTGTAAACGGTTAAAAAACCTGGTATGTTTATGGTTTTTCCAGAGTTATGAATCTTCCCTCTGTATCTTAAAAGATGGTTTACATGTTACAAGGTAAATATTGAGGGTATTGCTGGTGTTGCCCACATGTGGGTCCTGTCCTTTACCAACATCACACACTGTCGTTTGACATTTGCATCCGTAGGGAGATCCATTATGGTTTGATCTGATAGTACACACACACACACACACACACACACACACACACACACACACACACACACACACACACACACACACACACACACACACACACACACACACACACACACACACACACTGGTATTGAATCTACAAGTGAAACTCTGGTGTTTAATGTCCCTACTGATGTAGGTCATCTCTATGTCCTGTAATCCACAATAGATTTTCCATTGTCTGATTAGGTAATCAGTGATTATAAAACCAGTTAACCACTTGTGTCTTTCATTCAGAGTGTGATACATTTCATGTTGATCAAGATATAATTAATTTCTGCCACAAAAAAACATATTTACATTTTCTCATAAAGTGGCATCTCATCATTTTGGTTTTATGTTTCCAGGTTTTGAGAAATTTTGCTTAGAAATGTTTGCCACCATCTCAACACAGTTGAGATGAATGAAATTTATAATGCTGTGCTCAAAGCATTTCATCTAATGAAGAAGAAAATCAACACCAACATGTCTTTTCAGAAACCATGTCCTGATTATGGTGGATAATTCGCAGATCACAATGTCAGATATTTTCAAAGGGACTATTTCTTCAAAAGAATGTAGTTCCAATGAAACATGTTCATGGTGAGGTCTTGAATTATCCAGAACAAGGGTTCTTATTCTGAAAAAAACACTTGAATGATGAACATAATTAAGGTCAGTGTTTCAACACTTTGAGCACCACAAACAAAAGTCCATTCACCTCCATTGTACAGGGGTGAACGCATAAAGAGAGGGTTAGGGTTTTTTCATTTTAAATCATTTTAAATCATGCACAAATAAAAACAAAAATATTGCAGCTGCAGGTACAGAAATAGAAAGCTTGTTTTTTCTAAAACAACAAAGCAAAACAAATCTAAATTAAAAAATGATGTAATTTTGCAGTTGACTATGTTATAGTGGTCAATTATCCTAGTATAAAAACAATAGTTCAGTTTTCTAAAGTGACGTGCTTTGCTTTTCTCTTTCACTGCTTTGACACTTGCATGTGTACCATTGTTCTCATGCAACGGGTGGCAGACCTTTGTGTGTCTGACTTGTGGCAGCTGTTGTGTAACAAGATGAGCAGATTTTGTCGTGTTTTAGAAAAGCTGAATTATTTCACTGATGGATTTGACTAAAAGATGTGAGTGGCTGGAGAAAGCTGAGCAGCGCAGAGACACAGCTCTGAATGAGAGTCTGTTGGATGAGTCAAAATGTAAATGCAGGCTCAGGGTTTAGTTTCACCAATTATACAGTACGGTGCCTCCAAGGATGAAAAGGCTCAGCTTGCCTGTGTAGCCCTGAGTGACAAGCAAGGCCTTCTCTGTTGTAACACAGAGGAATTATGTATTAGGCCTCATCATCATTATTCTCCCTGCAACAATGGCAAAAGGACAAAAGGTCTTGACACCCTATCAGGGTGCATTTGGTTTGTGTTTCTGTGTTTGTGCATGATCTCTGCATGCACATGTCTCTTTCTCTGTGTGGTTCTGACAGCCAGTATGGACAGAAAATCTTTTTACCACCACACATGAGAGAGGGCATTCATATTTGGTCCAATTGGAATAATGATAATATCAGTGAACAGAGAAAGAGTCTGAGGCACTGTCAGTCTAATGGAGGGAGAGGACAGTTTCTCTCACCCAGGGCATGATTCGCTTTCTGTCAGACATGGGAACGAGGGAATTGGATGGAGGGGACAACAGAGAGCACATGGTGGGGTGGCGTGATACAGTCGGAGAGACAGGAGTGAGAAAAATGTGACGAGAGTAAACACAGAAAGAGAATGTGTGTGTTTTTGACAAAGTGAGGCGACTTCAGTGAAAGCCTGACAATGTGGCCTTCAGGTGCACAAGGCAGACGCTAGTATCCATGTGTGGCGTTGCGTGCAGTTTGTCTCTGTACCTTTGTGAAAAACATAGCCCTCATTTGTTTTCTGACCCCAAATCCCCCCACTTCCCCTCCTGCTCCTGCTCCCTTTCCCTATTTCTCCTTGTCTCGTTTTCTCCCTCCCTCATGAAGAAAAGAAAAAAAAATGGGGCAGATTGGGGAGGAGGGGTTGGCGAAGCGTTGGAAAGAAAAAATAAAATAGGGACGACTCATCTTTGTGATTTAATTTGAACCGAAATGCCAGAGAGCCACGCAATCTCCCTAGTGACAGAGGACAGGGAGGGGCAGGGCCTCGGACACACGCATACACACACACACACACACACACACACACACACACACACACACACACACACACACACACACACACACACACACACACACACACACACACACACACACAGAATTGAAGCAGAAAAAGACACACACATATACACCAAGACATATGCATGTGCAGACACACAAAGCAAACACACAATGGAAGAGAAGAGAGTGAAAACAAGTACAAGCGAAGACTACAGTGTAAGGAGCGGAGAGTCTTTGCTGGTTTGACACTGAAGGAAATGAGGGGCAGAGTGGAGATTGAGTTGGGGGATAAAAGGAAGACTATGAAGCTATGAGACCCAGTGGCTCTGGGACTGTGAAGGGCAAAGGGAGAAAAGATTAAAAGAAGGAGAGGGAGAGACAGAGACAAAGAAGGGGTGGGAGGGGTTGGGGTGGGGGGCACTTGTCGGTACGTTACAAGAATGGAAAGACAGCGAGAAAAAGCAGGAGGAGAGCACAGCATAGAGAGGAGAATAACCATGGACCCTCGAGCAAAAGAAAAGATGGGATGTGAGGAGAAAAGTGAGGAAACAGTTAAAAAAAGAAGGCACACATGCACACATACAAGCACACACACACACACACACACACACACACACACACACACACACACACACACACACACACACACACACACACACACAAAACCTCCCGCTTTCTCTCCCCCTCTCTTGGTCTGTCTTTTTACTTCTCTCAGCTTGATGCCCCAGGTCAAATAACCATATCTCCATCTCAGAAGCACTTCTCATCTAGGGACCACAAAGAAAAAAAAAACTAATGCAAATGCTTGACTTGCTCTCTCTCTCTCTCTCTCTCTCACACACACACACACACACACACACACACACACACACACACACACACACACACACACAGAAATGGACGGCCTCCTATTAGCAGCTGTCATCATGGTTCACAAATTCCTAACACACATGGGGCCCTAATTCATCAAACATCATGTACAATTATGCTCCGACACTGGAGGCAAATCTGGGGTGATAATGACCGCGTATAAAGCTAAAGTTGAGTGTAAGGTGAGATAAAAGGCTCCAAGTGACTGTGTATGCTTGCCAGATGTTGGTTAGAGACTACTGTGTTTTCTTTGGTCCTTTCTGGTCTGCCAGCATGTCAAATTGTGGCGGTAGATGGTCGCCAAAAGTGGCGTGCATGAGCGTGAAGCGAGACTTGTTTTCATTTCATCTGCAGTATGATATTCTAAATTTATGTATCAGATGTTTTGCACATATTGTCCATGTATGGATGGAGTCTTAGAATAATATTGTTCTGTGCTGGTACAGCAATTGGCGTAGGAATTTCCTCCACAGTTACATGTACGTTCGTAGTCCTACACTTTCTCAAATGCCATTGGACTGATTGTTTCAAGGGTGACAACAATGAAGACAATGTATGTGTGTAATTATGAACCATTTTAAAACTGAGCCACAATCAATCACAGATGAATGAATTTAACTGACCCGGGAGTTGACCCTCACGAGTACGAACACACACACACACACACACACACACACACACACACACACACACACACACACACACACACACACACACACACACACACACACACACACACACACACACACACACACACACACACATATTTACACAGCTCAAGGCAATGTGACAACCTTAAATAAGAAGGAGCTCAAGAATGGGAGATCTATTGTTCAATCACTGCAATCTCATCATGGATGAAGTCACACAGTAGAGACCAATAGAAAAAAAAGCTCTAGGGGGTATTTAAGCCTTAATGTGAGACCTTATTCATTTTCTGTGTGCCACCTGCCAGAAGATCCACCAATCAATCAATGTCAGGTGCTGATGATTTGCAAGATAATATCTCTGACCTGAAACCTTTAAGCCAAACATTAACACTTATAATCTTATAACAGAGCAAGCATCAATCTGTATCTTATGTAAGACTTTCATCATCCAAATCAAGAATTGCAGAATTGTCCTTCACGGTTTTTTAGATGCTTGTTTTTATTTGAATCATTGCAATCTTGGAGAAAAATGGATACAGAAAGACTGATTTATTCTGATGTATGAACGTGTGAGAATGGTGTGAGTTGAATGGTTTTATTTGTACTGACTCTAAGTTAAACAGACTTCAGTTGCCTGAACAAGTGTGAGCTAACGAGCTGATCAACATATCTGCAGAGATGAAGATAGAAATTTCTTGGCATCGTAAATTTATTTCTGTGTTTTATGACAATCATCAAGCACAAAGAAAATTAATATTTTTTATTTGGGTTATTAACTTTATGAAAGTTTGTAAACTCAGAGGGAAACAGTCCAATATTGTCAACTATGATCACTTCAGAGGCTCAAAAATGTTTCATTTTTTCAGCCTTTTTTAAATTTGTCAATGTATAGTATGTGCATTTAATTTGTCATTAATTGACAACCATGACATTTAACTACTCTAATCTTATACCTTATATAATATAAAATATTACCATAAACCTTTATAATGTAACCAAATACCTAAAGACAACAACCAGTAACTTAAAGCATAGGTTCACATTTTTCACGTCTGTCTTAAAACATCTGATATTCTCGTATGTACATTAAAACAGTTTTTGGTTGCAGTTGGAAATGACATTTTACTGTTCATCTGTGGCTATAATGAGACTTCAGTGGCCTGAGTTTGATCAGTGAAGTAGGCTTCTCATTCTTAGTCTGAAATGTTTGTTTCCCTGGACGTTCCCTGAGTTGCAGTGGAGGGATATTAAAACAAAGAGGTGATTTTGTGCTATAAAGACTGTATCTTTAAAGTTTTCAACTTTATTTTGTCTAACTTCTATCTCATATAAGCTTCAGCTTCACTTTACAATTAATTTTTACACATGACTGTAGATTTTCTCCCCCTTTACTTTCATTGAAATCATGTTAGGAAAATGACAGCAACCAAAAGTTGTTTAAATGTACAGGTATGTGAGCATAGTATTAAAGGACAGGGTCACAATTTTTCTAGTCTGTCTTAAAACAACATCCAAGTGCCCAAATGGACATCGAAACAGGTTTTGCTTGCTGTAATCATTCATCCTGTTTAAACTGACTTTTAGAAGATCCCCTTCTATTACATTTACAGTGTGAGTCATGGGGGACAAAATATGTTTGATCAAAAATGCATTTAAAAGTTTGTCTGTAGCTGATAGGCTTCAGCCATCTGAGTTAGTCAAATAAAGTGGCAATTTTTCACAGTCACAGTCTTTTTTAGTAAAAATGTCTCACTTTGTGTCTTCCTGCTTAGCTGCAGTGTAACAAAAAGAACGAATTTGGCACTAAGACTGTAGCTTAGTGACTTGATTTAACTAAATTGGAAGGCTGAAGCTTCATATTAGCTTCAAATAAACTTTTGAATACATTTTTGCACAGATGGAGGACTGTGGATTTTTTTCCTAAACACATTGAAAATCCGTGATGAAGGCATCTTCTAATGGACAGTATGACCAGGATCGATGATTACAGCAAGAAAAACACAATGTTCATTTGGACACCTAACTATTGTTTTAGGACAGACTTGAAAAACTGTGACCCTTTTCTTAAAGAAAGTCTTTTAAGACTTTTAAGATGTTTAAAAAAACGTGAACCCATCCTTTAAAGTCTAAACCATACCATCAGTAACCTAACAGGCCTATTTAGCAATAAAAATGTGTTATATGTTGTGCATTATTACAACATATTTTTTCCATCAATATTAGAGATACATCACAAAGACCAACAAATAAAGTGATCATAACATTACTCTCACAACATGACCATGTACATGTAACATGTGTGCAACACATTTTTATTGGCCTCCCCACGGCGATGCTTTAATACTCCAACAGCTGGAAAACACATTGACAGTTGGCTTGCTGCTTTCTTACCCCTGTGTCTGGATAGGTGGTCCAGCCCAGCTCTGAGGTAGACTCTGTTGTGTCCAGCAGCATCACTGATAGGTAAGGAAACAGAGACAAAGACAAATGAATCAACAATACAATTGAAACTGCTCAACAGTTTGCACATGAAACAGAGAGAGTGCAACAAACGAAAAGTGACTGTGAAACTGAATTTGTAATCATAAGACATTCTCTCGAGGCTTGAAACCTCAGACTGTGTGAATCTGTGATGCCATCAAAAGCTAAAACATGGATCAGCTCCAGTGATGCCAAAGCTGAGATGAACTTTCTGAAGAAATATTTTTTCAAGGGATGCTTTTACAGTGAGCCTTTTTTCCTTTTGTCACCACAAGTAGTTGGATCTGCTCACTGTGTGGAACCAGTCCAGGATTTCTCCACATTTCTTTTTGATTGTCTTCCCCATGCAATACAATCAGGGAGGGCTCCTGCTGTGTGCATCTGTCAAAGCTAATAACTGATTTCAAGTGATGATGCACTTTAGCACGATGTTCTGGTGTTTAAAAAATTAAACTGATTGACCTGATGGAGCACCGTGATTAAAGGTCACATTTTCCAACTTTAAAAGGCCATAACAGTTACTGTCACATTTTGTTGAAACTTAGCAAGTTGATGCTTCTTCTATTTCAGCCAAAAGGGAAACTTCATCATTTCAGTGAGTGACGATACATTCAGGGTTGGTTTCCCTTTTGTTTTTGGTTTTAACAGAAGACTCATTTTTTTCTGATCTAGGATGAAAAGCACGAGAATAGCGTATGTGTTTTATGTTGGAGTCATTTCTCCCATAATTTGCTTTTAGGTTTAAGTGCTTTAAAAAGCAAGCTGGCAAAGAAATCACACACACACACACACACAAAGTGACTTTAATGCTGAGTGGTGCGTGCTGACACATGGCAGCTTCCCACACAAAACTGAAGCCCTTGAATTTTCCATTAGTATTCCAAAACCGTGGTGGCTGCCGCTCCTCCAGTCTGGCAACCACCCTTTGCTCAGTTCTGTTGAGGAGCCGGCGATTGAACGCGTGCCAAAGTTTGTTGTGCGCACAGAGGTAGCAGCAACATCAGACTTCAGGTTTGGATGCTCGCACAGATGCAGAGTTAATGGAGTGCCTGATTTCATCAAATACAACACTAATCACCTAAAGGGGCTGCAGTGAAACATGCAAAAAGTACACAAGTAGTAGATGGAAAAGCCATCGACTACTGTTTGCAAATAAATAATTTTTATCATTGTTGTCATGCAATTTTTATGCTTTCGTTTCCATTTCATGAGACACAATCATTCGCCAGAGGAAAAGGAGGTTCTCTTTTTTCCCCTCTCTCTCTGACAACCACACAAAGAGCAAAGAGGAAAATAGTATCTACATAATCATCACAGACACAGGATGGGTTTTCAAAAGGTGCCACATCTCTCCAAAACACCAGAGTGTGCAGACTTGTGAATACACAAACAGACACAATCCCTCTGACTCGTGTCTTCTTATAACTCAAACAAACAAAAAAAGAAACTGATATTATTTGTGGCTTATGACATAAATCTCCCCCAACTCTCTGTTCTCTGACTATTCTGTAAACAGATTTTTTTAAAGGATTATACTCACAGATGGAGACCCTGCAAATCTGTCCTCCAATCCTTCATTTCCCTCCTTCTCTCTTACATGCCCCCCTCCCTTCTGCCTGTCTGTCTATCCGTTTTCACCCACTAGCGTGTCTTTATGTCAATCTTACTAAATTCACACATTTTCCTTGGAAGTCCTCCAGGATTTGGATTGATATATGAATTGTATCAAGAAAAGAATACAAATGGACCATGACAGCTAAGGATTATACGCAGCCACAGGCTTCAGAATAAATAGTTTTTGGTGCAGCGTATGTCTGGACAGCTTGGCGGCTGGAATCACAGAGCCGATCAGGATAAAATCAGCTACAGGGAGAAGACTAAATCCACTAGACCAGGATATTTAAAGCCGTTCAGAACATTGACAATCTCCATTAGTAACACACCTTTTCAACCTGGTTTAATAAAGTGACTGAAGCTGGACGAATACTGTACTTCCACATCTTAGCATTCATGGGAAATGCCTACTGATGAGTTTTCCAAGCTCTGTGTCTCCTGTCAAGAATCATCATACATTTCCTTAGAATAATAAATAGTCATTTAATGTATAAACATGTCATGCATGAAACGCACTTACATATCACATATTCTGACCTCATTAAGCGCCATCCTATTTATATCAGATAAAATCTCACACACACACACACACACACAAATGCTTTCCAAATTCAATTAACTCTCTGCTTCAGGGCAGAGTCATGCATAAGTAACATATAGCAAACTATTTTGACATTAATATTTATGCCTCTGCTATTTAGCTTCTTGTTGTGGGGGCCTGGGGGACCACAGGTCCTCACATCGCCTCTGCTCTTTCTGGGACAAACCTGTACATGAGGATTACATGGAGGGGTCTTCCAAAAGCTTCATGCATGTCTCATTGCGTGACATTAGCATGCTGAATAATTCACCACGACATCCTCCGATAATCGTTGAGTGCCGCGTTACACACACCTTTCAAGGATTAGTTTGAGCTGAGGCATGATGACTGGGTCTGGTGTGTGTGTGTGTGTGTGTGTGAGAGAGAGAGAGACAAATTTGAACAAAAGAGAGGGACATTTACTGGCAGGTCCACTTGGCAGTAAAAGCCCCTTTATTTAACTCTCACACAACCCCTGCATGTACACAGAGCGCTACAGCATCTCTGTCATTGGTCCATCTGACGGCAGAGACACTCAAAGTTTGTCCCTGACAGTTTTGAGAAGTGCTGAGTCTGCAATCTGGACCTGAGTGCTGCATTAATGCACGCTGCTCGCCGGTCTTTCACGTCTTCCTGCTCCACTCTGTTCTTTTACTCACTCTACTTGATACATTCCCCCCTTTTCTACCTCCATCTTGTCCCTCTCACCCTCCCCATCCTGTGTGTATTATTCATTTAAAAAGTGACAGCACGGTAGGCATCCCTGTACGTTAAATAAGGAGACCCACGCTGCTCCATTATTGATGCCAGGTCTGCTGTTTGTTTGGGAAGAGCTGTGATACTCAGGGAGAGAGAAAAGAGAAAAGGGGAGACAATAGAATAAAAAAAAATCAGGATTATAAAACAGGGAAGAGAGGAGGATGATGGGATTGTGTTTATGCATATGAACGTGCTTCTTTCATTCTTTCATCCTCTCTTTCTGTCTGTGGTGTGGGTGTAAATGCTCTTTTCTGTTTTGCAGAGGTGACCTGCATTAGTTCATGACTGTCCCCTTTGTCACTGGAGTGTTCACTTCAGCTGAGTGACCCTCTCTACTCTCTCCATCCATTCCTCTTTGCCCAACACTTTTCCTCTCTGTGTGGCCATGCATGCACCGACACTCTCCGGCGTAAAGTGTAGTGTTGTACTTCATGTCACGCCTCTTTGACGGCATATGTATGCTACTTCACCACACTACTTTACCCCTCTCCCCATTCTCCTGGACACTCAGCAAAGAATTTTGGTGTTAATATTAACATAGGCTAGATGGGATATGGTTGTGCAAGTGTGTAATGTGCCTTAACACCATCCAGGTGTAACAAAGCAAACACACCTACAAAGAATATCCAGAGTCAAGTCAGGTAAGAGCAAGTTGCACAAATACACACATGCACACACACGAACACACATTTTCACAAAAAATTCCCACAGTGCCTGTAAGCATTCTCAGCAGTGGTCAGGTCATGTTTTATCTTTTGTCCACTCATCCACCCATCTCCAACCATCCTTTATACGCTCCAGATGCTCCCACCCACAGAAAGCAGTCAAGGACAAGGCCTACACCAAACCATCATTACAAACAACCACAGGGAGAGAGTGATACGCCAAGACAGAGAGGCAGCAGGAGCAGTGAGGAAGGAGGGGGATTAACGCGATTCCAGAAATAAGCATGCACATGTCACAGGGAGTTATCAAATATTCTCTGGCGGTTAAGCTGAATGAAAGTGGAGCTGCAGCAAACAGTGCTTAAACCAGGTTAGATGACAGAGCGACGCCCTCAATGAATCGCTGAACAGGCAGCAACAAGAACAGGTAATAGGGCATGGCTCTTTTCAAGAAAACTGACTCTCTGTCTTCAAGACATTCACAAAAGTGAGACTGGTAAGGTTACCTAATTTAAGGAATAGTTTGACATTTTTGGAAACAAGCTAGTTCTCTTTGTTGACGAGACTTAGATGAGAAGATTGACAGCACTTTAATGTCTGTATGGTAAATATTACATTAATATTATTCAATCCAGCAGCTGTTGGTTTAGCTTAGCATAAAGACAGGACTATTTATTATTTGTCGTATTATTAACTTTGGACATAGGCAGGAAATATTATTTGCCTGCCTATGTCCAAAATGAACACAAACAATTTACCAACACCTTTAAAGCTCACTAAAGTAATATTTTGCTTGTTTAATCCATATAAAAAGTGTTGTCTTTACACTTTGGTTTATTATATGGATTAAAGAAGTGAGATTAAATATGTTAATGAGCCTAATTGTATTTGAACTGTGTGCTCAGACAGGCCGCAAAATACATTTTTGAGGTAGCTTGATGGAAAGATGCAAGATGTGAATCTGCCTGAGGCGGTGCAAGTGAGCAAAAAAGTAGAAAAATGTTTCATAAACAGGAACCACAAAGGAAAAGAGAGAAACTGGAAATAAGAAGAACCAGAGTTTCTGTGTTCAGTAAGAGGCTGAACTGAACACATTCACACAGACACAGCCAGTGCTTTGGTCACTAGCTAGCTCACAGCTAACTTACAGTAGTTGGCATTTTGGCTGTTTGGGGCGAATACCAGAAACCAGCAGTCAAACTGAGGTGTTGGTAGGTTGATTTTTATTTACCTTTGGACAGTCAGGTAAGCTGTTTCCCCCCTTTTCCCATCTTTGTTCTAAACTATGCTCACCGTCACCTGGCTGTAGCTTCATATACTGTATCTCGCAGACATGAGAGTAGTATCAGTCTATGATCAAACTCTCAGCAACAAAGACTAAGCATATTTACCAAAATGTCAAACCATTATTTTAACCTGTCCTGGTCTTCATCCACCTCACACTCCTCCTTTGAATCAGAGAATACTTGATTTCAAATCTAAAAACCAGATTAGACACATTTGGTTGTGGGCCTAGCAAGGCTTGGATTTGGCAAGAATCTAGATCATAAAAGGATTTATTAAAGCCCAATAAACGCTGTGGAAAAAGTTCTTGGAAAATACTCATCAATGGTGCTACAGCAGAGACATTTGTCCCTTCTCCTACTCAGAGATTCACTGGAGGGAAGCAGGCCTAATATGCATATAGTGGACATAAAGAATCAACATCTATGCGCAAAATAAAAAAGTTGTCCCTAAACAGAGAAATCAAGCAACAAACTAAATAACAGAATCTAAGAAGAAGGAAGGTAAATTTGAGAAGATCTCAGTAATCTCATTGTATCATTACTGAATAGCGACGCCTTCAGCAATCAAATTTAGCCCCGTTTGGCTGATGCCAGCACACAAACTGCCAAGTGCGGCTTTAATGTGAAATTCAAAACTGCAAACTACATTCCAGTGTCACAGAAGTCCATACCACGCGTTCATCTTTCAGTTACGTTTTGGCTCTTACTGCTTGCCTGTCCGCACGCACAGGCATATTATCTGTGACGCTATCTGCTTCGACACTGACTGACTCAAAGCAGAGAGTCTTGGCTTGCAGCCCCCTGAGGGCTCCAACCTCCCCATATCACAAATGGCAGATGTGTGATTCATTTGAGGAAAAGTGGCCTAATGTCATTACAGCGCTCTCTCAGCTCAGGCTAGCAAATAGAAATGTTATTTTGCTTTTCAAATTGAGATGCAAAAACACAGCATTGATGATGGGGATGCTGCATCCTCCACTTCCCACCAGCATGCGATTTGTCTCTATGCGGCCCGCTGCACATGCAGGCCGCAGGGATGGCAACAGGAAGCTTTGCAGGGCTGTTAGTGGCATCGGTCCTTCTGCACTCCCACTGTGACAAGCATGCCATTTATTTTCTTATCACACTTACTCTTATTTATCATGTCCTGAAAAAGTGGCTTATTACACCCAGGATAAGGATGGTAATCTCCCTAATTAATACCCAATTAAAGCCAGAAACAACTGATGACAGGAAAGTTGGCCTAGATGACCTGAGAGTGAGAATGTCAACATGGCTCGAAGTTTTTAAAGCCTGATTTTGTTTTCCTGTCAATGTAGAGATAACGCAAGGTAATCTTTTCTAATTTCATTGCCTGTTATTTTCTCCATCAAAACCAGTGGAGATTACTTTTCCGGGTTATAATTTTCAGTGATGCTCAGTGAGCATCACTGCAGCTCCACTCACCCATGACGGGAAGTGTTACAGGGGCATCAGGTGTGCCTCCTGTGCAGGCCTCCCCTTCCCTTCAGTGTGGTGTGTAAATCCAATATGAACACGCAATCCTCAACATAGATCCAACAACTTAGAGGCCAGCCATGTGGCTTCACATCAACACCTCACATCAACAATGCATGTGGGTGTAGGCACCAGCACTTACACAAGCAGCATGTGAGAGTGATGATTCAAATGCCCCGTCACTCACGCACTGTAGTTTGTCTGCATGCAAAGAGGCAACCAACCAGCTTTCGTACTCATTTCTGCAAAATATGTCTAAAATCTTTATGGTTTGTGTATGAAAACAGACAAGAATAGGGGCTATACTTCCAAAGCAGCACATAGACAATAAACAATAGAAAGTCAGACAGTAACCATATCAGTTAATAGGCAACCACAGCCAGTCAGTCCAGACAGACACCTCATTTACTGCAATCAAAGCTGAGACAGACACCAAATCCTCCCTTCGTGACATAACTTGATTTTTCAGTTTATGTGGATTTATATGAACATCCATGCTATTGGGTTAATACTGTATTATGTAGAGCTCTATTTCAATTACACAAACAGAGTCAGTAGGCCAGCAACACTGTGCGGCCTCTCTTCCTCTCTATCATTCTGTCTCATCTTAGTCCAGGCCATCTGTTACAAACGCAGCTCGAATCTGTGGCGTGAGGCTGACATATAAGTTACCTCTGTTATAGATCATTACTGACGCATGCTCACACACATCTCGGAGCAAACTAAAGCCAACGGGAGATGAGCGCGAACAGGTGCAGCTCTTTCCGACATGTAACCAGCTCCTTTGAAAGTAATTGCGTGCTGACTGCTGAAACCCTCACAAGTGTTGGGGACAGCAGGAGCTATATGTATACTGTAGGCAGAGACATGCATGCACCTATAGGGATATACATTCTCACGCATATGCTCAAATGCACACACGCAAACACACACTCAAATACAGTACAAAGGCAGTTTAAGTCATCAAATTGCAATTTCTTAAGTCAGCCCACTCTGATGTGACAGAACAAGTCATAGATGGAGACTTGCTTAACTACTGGCCTTTCCAGACAGTCTCTCTCTCTCTCTGACTGCCTCTCTCACTCACTCTTGCACTTTTAAAGACATACTGTATAATATTACCATTTATATAGACAAAGCATGGAGAGTTCAGTGCATAGCAGATCAGAGGAGACACATCCGTTGAGGAGACTGTGGAGAAAGGGACACTGGTTCTGGAAGAGGGGGAGGGCAATGGAGATCATGAGTGGCACGGGGGGGATGAGGTTGGCCTGGGGGGTCGCCGAGTACACAGGCAAAGAGAAAAGGGTTATGCAACTTATTATGCATTTGTGCCCTGCCTTATTTCCATATTCTTTTGTTTGCAGAAGCTTGATAGTCCCCGGCACGCACCTGGCACTTCCATGCCAACAAAGTCCTATCTGATGTGCGGCCACAGTGACACAATCAAGCATGTGCTTGCATATAAACATGGACAAAAACACAAATCAGTGCACGCAAAACACACACACAGTGCTGTTTGAGCAAGGTGAAAGGTGGTAAATATTCAGAAAGTCCCAAGCAGAAGGTGGCGCCCAAAAAATCCAGGTTGAATTAGACTTTCTTGTAGTGCTTTGGCTTTACGTGCCAATGTTTGACACGTTGTCAGAGTGCTCTGAATTACAAGCCACCTACTTAAAGACTTATTACAGAAGCATACCAAGTGTCCATCCTCCACTTGTGGGTTCACTATAAGCACACGATGAGAGCGCTGTGTAATCTCTCCATTAATGCACACACGCATGAAATCATGGATTAAATATGAATAACATCAAGTAAAAGTTACTTCTTACCTTCCTCAGCTGAATTAGGCTGGAAAAACAGACAGAGAGACAGAAAGACACTCCACATCTCCACTAGAGAATGACACTGACAGAGAGAGAGGGAGGGATAGGGCATGAAAGAGAGAGAAAGAGGGAGATAGAGTGAGTTTGTGTGACAGAGAGCGAGAGAGAGAGAGCAAGAGAGGGGGGTGAAAGAGGGGGTGGAGTCTGTTTGCTCCCTTTATCTGAGAGAGAGAGAGGGAGACGGAGGACGGGGGGTGTAGATGGATGAATGGATGAGGGAAGGAGAAAAATATTTACAGAGCAAAATAGACAGCAGCACATAGGAGTGTACTGCCAACGGAGGAAGTAAACAAAGCAGTGTTGTCACAGAGACGGGGAGAGAACAGGATCAGGAAGAGTGAGAGGAGGAGAGTGGAAGACAGTTTTTTTCTCTTTTATTTGAGAGAAACAATGAAATAGTCAACAAGAGAAAGAATTGGCGGAGGAAAAATTATTAAACAAGTTTGTCTCGTCTCTAAAACTACTGTCTAGACATGCCTGACTACGTCCATTCCAGCTCTCCTCTAGTACACAGATTTGCACAAGGCCGCCTGGAAGACTGTGCCTCAAACTGTGGCATCCCTCACATGTCTGGACACACTGCTAACTTGCATTTTTCAAGCTGTGGCATGTGACGGTGCCCAACTTTTTTCCCTTTTTTCAGATCTCTCTCTCAGTTCTACCTTTTATGGAAAATGAATATTATTTAGTCACATTTTTGGATGCCCTCCATCCTTTATGTGGCTTCTTCATGCCTCCCCCCTCACTTCTCCCCCCCCCATCTCTCACACACTCATCGCCTCACAGTATTGCTCATCCAGACAGCATCTAGACACACACACACACGCAAACACACTGGAGTGCCCTTGCACACCACTCTCTGGTCAGACTGCAGTACTGCTGCTTGTTGATGGGCTTTCATGCCCCAGTTCACTGCAATGAGTAAGACTTGAGTAGACTCATGCAGGGAGATGTTGCCTATTGGCTTGACACAGTTAGATGGCCCCATTCCCAGCCAGCCGGGGGCCCTTTACCCAAGGCTCTGTGCTCCGAGGGGCTGAGGTACAGAAGGTAAGGTGGGGGAGGGGGGGGGGGGGGTCATGGATCATGGTGCTCTAGTCATTAAGACGGGATGTAAAACTTCTTAATCCATTTTTAGCTTGTTCTGCATGAACTTACTCCTCATACTAGTTTGGAGAAAAAAAACGAAAAAAAAAACATCTTCATCAGATGATTAATTGATAGTTAAATCGTTAGAGAATGAGTAGCCATTTTTTATAATTAATCATTTATTATTTAAGATTTCCTTAAGCCCCCTTTAACTAATGCTCAGCTTTTAGTCAGATACTTTTAAAATTATAGCATATATTTTTGTTTTTTTATTCTCTTAAACTGCATTTGTTTTCTACTTTTAATACATTCTGTTCTGCAGCTCTGTAGTTGCATCTTTAAATGACTTCAGGAGTTCTATAGTCCAAGTGATCAATTATTCAATCTTTGAAATAATCTGTAAACTGAGCAATAATGAAAATATATTGCAACCCTAATGTTTTTTATTCTTCTTCTCCCCTATTCTATTCTAGCTTAATTTTATTTGCAAATTCACACTTTTTAATTGTATTTTAATGTCTTATTTATTGCCATGTGTTGCTTTTATATCCTGTGTCGATCCCTTTTACGTTTTATGTAAAGCACATTGAATTTTCTCATTGTTGAAATGTGCTACACAAATAAACATGCCTTGCTGGCCTTGTCTAATAAATCAAATAAAATCAACAACCTCTGGAAATGCAACTCACTAAGGATTTGATTTCTCTCAAATGTGACAACAACTACACCCATAAAACAACAGTGAAGACCTGTAACTTTAATGTTCCCTTTTTCACAGCAGTGTTAAAAGTAAATTTCCGAGGAATTCCCCTTTTGACGTAAATATTCGCTTGCATCTCCACATAGTACATGTGGTCTGGTTTGGCATTTGAAGCTGTGTGACCTAAGAGGAAATCTGACCTCATAACTCCTCCTTATGCATGCCATCCTTAAAAAACATCGAGTCTGAACCATACAGCAACAACAGCAACAGAAGCCACAGAAAAACTGAAGTCTTGTTTTTCAATTTATGTCTTTATTTCAGTGTTTTAGAGAGTTGGTTAGCTCTACAGTGTGCAACTGCGCAGCTAACTGAAGTTTTGCCAAAGTGCAAAGAAGGAAATAGAGTTGCTGGTGCAGAAGTGGGTACCAGACAAAATACCAGACACACTTTCACTAGCACAGAGACTGCGGTTACATTAAATATTCATGGAAACAAATTTGCTTTGACTTATAGCATTATAGCAAGAAAAAAAAAAAACAGAAAGCTCTGTTTTATGCTCATAATTCAAGTCACACATTCCCTTAAAATATGGACAACTTTATTTCCTTTTAAGTTTCTCGGTGTCACTCATATTATTACAGCAGGACATTATAATAGAAAAACAGTAAAGGTAAACTCTTATCTGACTCTCACACACTTCTGTGTCACTTCTCACTTCTGTTTTCCCAAAAATTGCAGCGCAACATCGTGGTATTCACCATAGTAACATTGTTTCCAGAGTGCAACAGAAATCGGAGTGGATGTAACACAGATTCAACTGGATTATGAACAACAACCAAAAGCATACACATTCTAGGAGAGAGCCACACATAATATACACAATCATTAAAAAAAGTAGTCTGACTGCCAGAGTGGAAATGAAACACTGTTGAGCTCAAACGTTGAGAAGGGCTTTCTTACCAGTGATGCAACTGTGCAAACATTGACACACTCATTTGTAAGCATGAATAACAGCTTATCATGATGCACTTAATGAATATTTGACAAGACATATACATGATTTCAGACTATTAAAGACAATTACAGACAAAAAGACATTTTCTGTGCATTAACAAGTGAAATAAATACAATTCATTAGTGTTTTTACTCAACCTCGCCTCACCATATGTGGAATATCTTGCTTTGACTGAGATATGTGTGTGCTGTTATTTAATCATCAGTAGACTTGAATGTGTTGTGATACATCCCTCAAAATGATGAAATACTGTTCAGCCCTGACAAGAACTTTTGATTTGATGACCTTTGATGCAATAGCTGCTGCTAGTAGTTACGTACAGATGTCCAAGAGTTTCAAGTACAGTGATGGATAAGTGCATTTCTAAACTATAGCACTTAGAAGCCCTGTAACACAATTATCCACCTGAGTTATGGAGCATCAAAATGCTTCATTGCATTTCATAGCTAACTGTTGTAATGCATACTGTAAACAATTCTCATTCTTTCTGTACGCTACAGTGAAATAATAATAAAAACACGAGGTTAGGTTGTGGTTTTATGAGCAGAAAGCCTGTAAAGAGACTTTGTTACGGCTTGGCAGTGTTAGACTACATCTCATTGTCATACAAATAATATTGTTCTTAGTGGCAGTACGAGTTAACATAACTGTCCTTGTGTTATTTTTTATCAGCACAAGCGTGGCTGAGTTCAAACACATAAATACAAACATCCTCTACTCTCAGAATGCTTAAATAAACTTATAAGTCTATAGTCAGTGCTTTTTTGTGCACCTGAAGGGGAGAAATACTGCTACTGTACAGCACCCCCTCCATGTTTACTCAGGACAACATGACTCCCTTCCTCTGGCAGTGAGGCACATCAAGCAGGCAGACAGGACAACAAGTCAGTCTTTTTGGGTCAAACTACTGGGCTCCAACAGCAGCTTTCCAAGCTTGACCTCAATACATAAAACCCCAAATCCTACAACCTTTTAACACTGGGGGTAGCTGAGGGCGTGGGGTCTTAACACTGAACATATGTTGATCCTCTTACATGGGAATATGTGTGGAGCTGGCACTGGGAATGTCAACAAAAATTAAGTACTGGTAATTCAGTTAAGTTTGGCCTGTGTTTACAGCAGGCTTACAGGGACCTCTCTCAATTATTTTAGCATTTGTAACTAGGGAATCTATAAAAAAACACAATGTAATTTTAAACAAGGCACACTCATCGCTATCTTATATCTGCATTAATACACTGAGTTGGTTTTTCTAAACACATTCCGTGGCACTAAGCTGCTCTTTTGTCATTTGCGAGTCCTTACAATATCTATGTGCGTGAAAACTGTTTTCTTTGTTGTACCCTAAGTTTTCCTTCTTTTTCATGTTCATGGTTTATCTGCAGGAAGATCCACCATGGGAACCTTTTCTGTCGGGGACATAGGTGCAGGGTCTTTGCTATCTGGAAGGCCCACGACCACCGCCTCAGGCACTGGGGTTTTCCCTGCACTGGCAGCAAATCCCTGGGCGATGTCATCAAAGGTCCTTCCTTTGGTCTCAGGTACCCGCAGGAAGGTGAAGATGAAGAATACGATGAGGAAGTTCATGAAGATGATGAAGACATAAGGACCACAAACCTCCTGAGAGATGAAGAGAGAGAGAGATGTTTGTAACAAACTGTAACAAAGTCGAACTGCTTATAGATCAACGTGCAGTAAATGTATCTGTACCGCTAGTTTCGGAAAAGTTATCCCAACCAGGAAGTTGGCAGTCCAGTTAGACAAACCAGAGATGGCCATGGCAGCAGGTCGAGGACCCTGGGAGAAGAGCTCCGCCACGATGAACCAGGGGATGGGACCTGGACCCATTTCAAAACTGGCAACAAAGCCAAATACGGCCACTATGGCCAGGTAACTTAATAGAGTGTTGCTGCCCTCTCTCTTCAGAGATAAAAACAGTGAAACAGTCAGAAAAGAAAAGACAAAAAAACACAATGATAGAAGTAAAGCGCATTGAGATTTTATTTTTGTAAGCAAAAAGTTAACTCAATTTGACATTTCTTGCAAGGGTCACTCACCACCAAAGAGAGGGAGATAGTCATGAGGAGGGCACTGACAGCCATTCCAGCGAGTCCAATCAGGTGTAAGGTCCTTCTCCCTGCCCTTTCAACCAGGAAGAGCTAGGGTCCAAAAGAAAAAAGTTGATTAAATAAATACTCTAATAAATAGATACGAAACTGTAGGAGTGTAAACAAAATGTAGTCAGACACTTACAGAGACAACAGTAAACACAGTGTTGACAACTCCAGCTCCAATGGTGGCATAGATGGGCTCTTTTACACCAGCCGTTTCAAAAATGCCTGTGGAGTAGTAAAACACCTGAAAGGAGAGAAAGAGTTATTGTTATTATGTCTAATGCAGTCTTTATCCACTTAAGCCTTAAGGGCAGTGCATTAAGCTGAGTATGAACACATCCAGCAGAAATGGAGCTACATTAGCATCTGTCTTGACCTTTCTGGCCACCTGGTGTATCTAATACAACATTTAGTCTCTTTTACTTCTGGTTTGGTCTCCAACAACTCCTGAGTGAACTAACAAGCTCTTTAGCTGCTATATGCTCCACTATGCTTACCTGCTAACTTTGCCTGTCTGCTATTTGGTGCCTGGCAGGTAGCATGTTTATGAAAAGTTTTTGCAAAATATGAGGAGACAAGGTTGATGACAGAAGAGAGAACCAAAACAGTAAAATTGTGGACCATAAAACCAAAACAATGAGCTGAAAGATGCTATATCAGACATATCATGCTTTTTTGTGATTTGATGTTATTGTTATACTGTTATGATGTCAAATGTCTAAACAAAGTCAAAGCTCCATAACTGAGGTAACCGTAAATGTAAAATGCTCCCTGCAAGTGAAAAGCCAGGGCTGCATTTGAAATGATAGGTCTAGTAGTTGTGGTTTCTCCCTGGGCTGTTCATTTTCGTCACTTGCATATTTCAGATCAGATTTTGGCTTGAACATGTTGACCACTGGCCGATCAGAATGGAGTTGGCTTATCTAGAAAGGGGCCTTAAAGAGACAGAAGCCAAAACCTCCTGTTTCAGACAGCGTAAAGAGCCAGTATAAAATACATTAAGACTTTTCTGAACTGTAAAGCCAGAATATAGATATAGATCAGGTATGTATGACAATATGTCCCTTCTAAAATACAAATATTGATTAGTCAAGCTTTAACCTTTTGAATATTTACTCTACTAGCTGCTCTGCTAGTGAGTGATATAGGTCATCAGTGTTAATGTGTCTGTAAGAGTTGAATCAATGTCGCTCGCCCTAGCCACAGGCTGCAGCAGTTCCACTGTGATTGTCAGGCCAGATCCAGTAACCGCTAAAACATTTAGTCAACCCTGTTATATGACCTTTTTAACAAATACCCCTGTGTTTCTCTGTATCTATTGACTCTCAGAGGCCTACATTATTCCACTCAATCTAACATTGCCTTGAGCCACAAAGCATCCTCTGTCATGGGCTTGTCAAAAACATTTGTATCATTTCAGTGAATGCTCCTTTAAATATTCATGTTTAAGATAAGGTATTTAAAGACTGCCCTTACAGTTCATTTAGACTGACATTTGATCATTATATCTCGATCACAGTGCTCCATTAATAGGATATGACGTCTACTCACAGCGTTGATGCCAGACAGCTGCTGAGAGAGCTGGAGGATGATAGCGATAATGATTGGTTGACGGTAGTTTGGGGAGCGGAAAAGTTCAAGTATAGTCACTTTCTTTTCCAGGGCCATCTTCATCGCTTCCTCCTTCATCTCCTGAATATCTTCGCTAACATCTTCACGGCCGCGCAGACAAACCAGTGCTACAAGGAGAAGAAAGGATATGAATAGAGAGGAAGTAAGTATGCAAATATAATGCCACGTTTGACTGATAACATTTTAATAAAACACACCTCATCTATATGACATGCTTCAATCCACAGATCATTAAGAATATATGAGACATTAGACAGTATATTCAGTCTGATAGTCGCCATCTTGTTGGTAGTGTGTAAACTCAGTCTCAAGACTGACCTTTTTGTGCATCCTCCTCCTGATTGAGGTTGATGAGCAGGTAGCGAGGACTCTCAGGGCAGAAGAGCAGCATGATGCTCTGTGCTACAGCGGGCAGGGCAGTCAGGGCCAGCAGTAGAGGCCACAGAGTGTCTGAGCCCAAAAGAAACTCCAGACCAAAGATCTAAAATACACAGGCGATGAATCATTTGAGTCAGATTAAACACACTCAATTAATTTCTGCCACACTAAATTCTACTTCAGTGTGTGTAACCTAGTATGAACATCACCGATAATATAATCACCATATCACATCCTCATACCTGTGCTACCAGAATGCCAATAACTACACCCAGTTGGTGCAGTGTGCCAAAGGCTCCTCGGAGAGCCGTAGGAGAGATCTCGCCCACATACATGGGTGTCAGTCCTGTGCACAGACCACAGAACACGCCGATGACAAACCGGCCGACAATGACCATCTCAAAAGATCGACTCACGGTCGACAGTCCCATCAAAGTGCCGCCCAGTACAGCCACGGTGTTTGCTAGAAGCATGGACTTGCGCCTGGTGATGAGACACACAAGAAATATGAACAAGGTTAGTAAGAGTAAGAGAAAAAAACTGAAAAAATCAAACAACTACAAAAATGTGTGATGAGTGCTCACACTGTAAGTGCAACATTTCAGTAAAGCCTACTAATAACACTGAAAAAGACTTGATTGATTTTACTGTCTGCTATCTTTTATTATATCTGATGTATACGTGATGTTCTCACCTGCCAAACTTGTTGACCATGGCTCCGACAGAGAAAGACCCTATCATGCCTCCCACACTGAAAATGGCCACAGAAACACTCCACACCACGGTAATGGTTTCGTCACTGAAAGGCTCCCCATAACGATCCATAGACACATTGCGGAAGAAGCTCCTCAGTTTCTGTCAAGCCCACAGAAAAAAGTGCTGTGTTTTTTATTTTATTTTAAAAGCATTTGTCTTCCGTAGTTTAATGTCCACATACTTAAATTAAGGTCTAACAGATGTGACAGAGCATGTGTTTGATATGATTTGAGAGTTTTTTGACATGTCCACATGGGGGCAGTACAGCTTTTAGCATTGCCATAATGAAAACATTATCTTTAGCACCATAAGTCAAATTTAGCTCACAAATACAAGCTGCCCTACTTTCAAAACTAAAGATACAGAAAAACAACATAAAAGTGTTCGAATGATTCAAAAAAATGGCAATTAAAAAATGTCTTTTAAATCTATATGTATATTTATATGTGATTTTAAAGAGTTCTGCAATACTAATGTCATTATCTATTACTAATCATGACATTAGTCCCACCCCATTAAGGGTTGTCCCTGCTGTCTTAACACATGAAAACACTAAATGTTCATTATAAGAATCCATCCAGCTGCATGGCTAGCACGTGGCAAACATAAACACACACATCCTTAAACACACATGCACACACCTGCTCTGGTGCGTTGATGACTCCGGTATTGTAGCCAAACTGTAGCGAGCCGATGACTGCCGTGAAAACACAGTAGAGAAGGTACATGGTTACCTTCTGTTTTGGCTGTGGAGAGACAGGAGGACAAACAGACGTGAAAGATTAAAACAATGAGCAAATGGAGTTTATGTACAATCATTCCCTCAGTTTGAATGGTGGACATGGCCTGTTCCTGGCTCCATACAAAGCTCTTGTTTATAGTGACACTGGTAATTATGCACAATGAGCCTTTCTACATCTGCTCTCCCTCTCTGTTTTCAGCTTTCTGCATTAGCAGCTGCAGGCTCACAGTACTGCTGTGAAAGCTAGGTGTTACAACACTGCACGGGCACTTCTGAGGTATTTCTCAGCTAAGTAGCTAAAGACACCCGAAGAGAAAAAGACTGAATCCTATTGTGAATGTTTTTTTCCTGCTGGTTTCAGCATTAAAGTGGGCTTAGCTCATAATAACTAGCTAATACACCCGACATCAATCCCTTCGGGACTTAAATTTACAATATGTAAAAGGTATCCAACCAAGCAGAACTGCACAGAGTAATTGGTTTGAATTCAATTGTAGCTCCAAGTCTACTGTGGAGGCCCTCTGTCAAAGGTGGGAACCCCCAATCAAAGTTTCACATTGATTTAACAAATAACCAGAGGACTAGATCTCTTTTACAGTTACTGTAATGCAAAGGTTATTATTTGAACAGTTAACATAACAGTTAAGGGCTAATGTCCAAATAGACTTATTAATGAAAGGAAATCCATTTTAATTATCCAGTTTAATCCATTTATTTTGTAAATCTGCTCCTGTTTCAACACTACCCTAACTGTGCAGCATCTGTAAAACATTTAGTGTGTCCATCAGCAAATTAATACATTGTTTTAAATAATCTGTAATCACAGTAAAGTCAAAGACACACTTCCAACAAGTACAAAAACAGGCACATTGAGCTTTGTCACACTGTTTTACCATACACGATACCACTATCTGCACAGATAAAATAACAAATTCCTCAAACGTAATGAAACAGCATGTTCATTAGGAACAAACAGCCTCAATATGAGCTGGATTTTGAAATCAAACAGTAGTTCAAAGAGTTTCCCTCTCCTGAAACAAAGTGCCTAACTTCAAATATGTATGGCCATTAAGTTATAATACTCCACCACACGGCTCAGAATGAAATTCCACAGAGTAGAAAGTGATGAATTGCTTGAAACAAATTATGCTGAACTGATAGCAGAGAGTGAGATACTGATAGTTTTAATCAAGCAACAGAGGGACATCATGGTCTTGTCTAACTAGAGTACTAAAACAAGATGAACACCAGTGTTAAACTACGTTGTTAGTCTGTGTGGCACACAGGAAATGTGGCATGCATGATAAAGTGACAGTGCAGGGGAAATACAAACTGATAGTACTAAAACAAATGCATGATAAAAATGTACAGAGGGAAAAAAAGTAAAGAAGTCACCTCACATTTGAGAATAATAGTTACATTTAAATGTTAAAACGGTCCCCTATAATCACAACTGCATAAAAGGGGGAACAAATTAAATGCAGTTAAAGGCATGTCTTCAACTTTGACTTTTGCTTTTAGTTCATCTCAGGTAACCTGACATGAGGACAGCAAACATTCCAGGTTTTTCTGGGGAGGAGCGGTCCAATCATACTAGAGATTAAAAAACCTGCATGTGGGCGTGTATTTTAATGTGTGTGAGAGATCAGCCTGTGCAGAATTATAAATTGCATTTGCAGGGACATGCTGATGTTGAGCAACATTAACATTGTTTCTATATGTAGGGAGTGGCTGACGGCATAAGGCACATTACGTATGTTATGACTATTATGTGACTGAATCAGACAGTGTACGGGCATGTTGAGGGGAATGTAGTTGGGCAAACATGTATTTAATATAGTGCATCTGTGTGTTTCCATGCATGGGTGGTTGTTATGTAGGTTATTTGTCAAATTAGCAGCAAAGCACAAATAGTAAATAAATGTAGCTCTATTCTATGTTGCAGCTGTATTCTATAAAATAATGAATGCACGGGTCAAATTTGTGTTTGCATTTTTGTTTGTACAATTGATGAATAAACGTTTAATATTCTGCTAATTGTCACATCATTAATAAACGTACATCTAATTACCCTGTTTTCTTACCTGCTGATCTGAAGGTCAAGAATGAACTTCGCACTATAGTAACTAGACTGTAGTTCCTTGATTTTGTAAATGTATGTGTGTAATTTGTACTCTAATATTAAACTGTTATGTTGATAATTGAATAAATGTTTCCAAACTAAATGCAGTTATTGCATTTCAACAATATCTTTTCATCATCCTCTCTCTCAAAATTCAGAGTGACCCTTGAGTTACACCCATCTTCTTCAACACTCAACTTCCACATTCATGTCATTTTGAAATCTTTCTCGAGGAAAAATATTACAAAATTCGGTACTTCTCTTTCCCACCTGCGTCAAACAACGTCTTCTTTCTCCTTTAATCATTCTGCCTAAAATACATTTGAGGTTTTTTTTTTATCATGAACTTGATCTTTGGTTTTCTTTGCTCTTTGTGTGCAAACATTTTGTATAAGACCTTTTGCAGTGCATGCTGATATTCACTGTCACTTGGTGGTTTATTACACCAATGCAGTTCATGTAAAAATGTTAAGTAATGGGGATGAAGAAACTGCATGCAACATGTTTCAAAAGACAAAGTGCACAGGAGGTTTGTGAAGGCTTCAGTACAGGTTTCAGGCAATTTCTCTTTAACTTAAGATAATTGTAATTATAAGAAAAACACTATCTCTGTTTTGTTGCACATGATCTCTATTCGTCTTCTTTTTACCTGTTGTCACACCTTGCTTCCACTTTCCCACATCTCTTTTCGTCATATTAGTACTCGCTCAACTCACCTCTCTACTCTCCCATGCAAAACAAACTCGAGATAATAAAACACAATCAAGTTCAAACTTGCCACCCAACAGTTCAGTCTCCAGTCTTTCTCTCTTAGTCATGTCCTGAAACGCTTAACTCTCATCCCCCATATTCCTGCTCTTGCCAGAGAGGAAAAGTACAGGATTGGCAACCTGTGACTCGCAAATACCACACTCTTATTCATTAGGAGGTCCTGGCTTCAAAACAGGCACAGAATTAGACAAACAATGGCAAAAGCTTGGCTGACTCTCTTCCTCTGGAACTACTGGGAACTGCTTAAATTAATGTGCATGTAAAAGAAAAATACAGTAATTGTGAAGTAGTATCAGATCTTTAAAAGGAAGCTTTTAAAGGATGATACTGATTTTAAATTTAGAAAAACACCACATGCAAAAAAACAAAACGAACGACAGCTCAAACAGCAATAGAAATGATGAAAACATATTTACCCTTTCATCCTCCATCCGCTCCATGTTTGCTGCTTGTTGGAAGGTTTTCAGAAGGAAACTTCTTAAGATCACAAACTGCTGCTTATTGTAGAAGGAGCAGGCTCTTATTCCTTATGAGCACTCTGTACAAACAGTCAGCAGACAAACCTGAAAGTGAACAAATAAGACAACCATAAGTGATAACCTCATGACAAATGTTTTCTAGAATAAAGCATCTAGATATTAAAATGGATCCTGTGGGTAACCTACACCATTAAAGTCTATAAATTACAGACCTGATGGTCTCTGATGGTGAGGAGCACTCTGCAGACAGCTGAAGGACTTGTCTGAGCTAGCTGAATTAAACAGTTCAAAATGACAGTAAACCCCTCCCTCTGTTTTCGTATTCACCCTCCTCTTCTGCTCTCACTAATGATGAAATTAGACAAGAGAAAAGTGATGTAACTCGGTCTCTTCAAATTAAATTATTGTCGCCTTAGTTATTTTTATCAATACAAAGCATTAAACAACATCTGAGAGTGGACAGCAGAAACTGTCCTAATCCACACTGTGCGTACGGAGCTGAGATGATCCTCCAGATGGACGAGATTTTAGTTATTAAACAATGTTTTATTACGCGCACGTGGCTACTTTTATCCTAATAATATGATATAATAAATATACAGGTATTTAATTTAGCAGCTCAAATTAACAAATGAGTAAACGTTTTTGTAAATGACAAAAAACACGATCAATTATTATTATCATTTTAAATAAATAATAAATGTTTACCGTTATTATCTGTAAGTTGTGTAAGGTGTCAGCCTTTATGTAGCTATCCAGTGAAGTCAATCTTGTCTGGCTCTGTTTGCTATGTCAAATGTTCAACCCTCCCTCTTCTCTGTGTGGTTTTCTTTTATAGAAACTGGTACAGGTTCAGCGGCACGTTTCACTGAGACTTCTCTATCATACAGATGTGAGCGCGCCCCCTGTGCGTAAGACGCGCAGACGAAATTTCCCGTCCGGTCGACTCACTTCGGCTAAACTCGTGTCTGTCGTAATTCAGCAGAAAAAGGGAACGTGCTCGACTGAGCGTGCAGTGCGGAGCGGAGAGGAGAGGAGGAGAACAAACGGTGCTGGTGAAAGGAGTCTCTGTGCTGCTGCTGGCCCGTCGGCTGCCCACCGGGGGCGCGAGAACAAAAGGCAATGTGCACGGAGTCCAGATACAAAGCCTGGTCATGCAGAAATCATGAGACCGGCTCAGTGGGTGGCAAACAAACGGGGAGCCCTCCTAATTCTTCATCAACTATTTCTAATCTTCATAACCCACCTAAACCCCACGGAGGTATTTGACATGTTCTCCAGAAAAATGCGAGGGCCGTGGCCATGTTTAAATCCACTTGTTGAGCAGAACTGGTTAGCCTTTTACTGTGTTTTTAAATATTAAGGGATATGTTTGTGTTTCCCTGTTGAGCTATGGTGGAATTACAGTAACAAAAAGGGGGACTTTGTCACTGTAAAACAACGAACTACCAACAGAACTGAAATCAGCCCCAAATGTGAACATTTTTAAATCCAGGTTAAAAACGTTTTCTTCTTTCATTCATTTTCACTGTATGTCCTTTTAATGAGTTTAATGCAAATTATTATTTTATGCTGCATTCTCATATTTTGTGCTCTAGTTTAGTCTAGCTTTTTATTATTTTTTTAGTTCTTTTTTTTAATTGTATGTTTTAATGTTTCCAATTTTTACTATAATTGGGTTTTATTTATTTATTTTAATTGTATGTTTTGTGCTTCCAATTCTTACTGTCCAATGTTTGTTTTTATGTAAAGCACATTGAGTTGCCCCTGGGTATGAAATGCAAAAAGACTGTAACACTGAAATATATCTACTTAATTCGACTCATTTGGATGACTGAAGCTTCATATTAACTTTAGATACACTTTTAAATACATCCACAGAAGGAGGACTGTGGATGTGGCCCTCATCACTTACAAGTACACTAAGGGATCTTCTAATAACTAGTATGAACAGAAGGAACCTATTTCAATGTTAATTTGGGCCCCTGACTTGTTTTAATACAGTCATGAAAAATAGTGAACCTGTCCTTTAAGTCGAAATTTAGTAACATCTGTAAGAGGAGACCAGGGACTTGTATTTCGGGTTTGATTTCAGTCACAATGCGACATTCAAGACTAAACAAAAAAAATGTTTTCCTGTTTTGGTCTTAAATCGTATTAAACGAGCAGAGGTGTCTCACACATGCACATTGCTAACAGTTGTCTCACACATGCACAATGCTAACAGAAAACAACTTAAAGGTGTGAAAAACTGCTGTCGTAAATGGTGGCTACAGTCCTGTTTTAAAACAGCATGTGACCTCATAAAGGGGCAGATTATTTTTAACAATACTCACAGGTGACACATGTATGAACTCCTTTTTACCTGATTTCTGAGTAAGAAGCTATGAATACAGATTGCATCAGAGTTTAGAAAATCCACTTGTGCATCATGTCTGGAAAAATGCCACTGTGGTGTAAATAAGGGGGTGTTGCCAAGAGATGCCAAACCATGACCAACCCTGAAGACATGACTTTAATATGATCTTATGAGAAAATACATTTTAAAATCCTCAGAACCACTGAGCTTACTTTTGTGCACATGGGATGACATCACAGTCATCACTAATCCATTTGATTCATGATTCAGTTGAAAAACACAGGCGTGTCTAAAAAATGACCGGAAATCTGACGTACTGTAACAGTGACACCAAATATGGAGACATTGACATATTGTAGAAATGCCAAGTTCCTTTTTTTGTAGTTGACTAATTTCTTGCAAGATACAGATCGGTGAGTTCTGTGGAATCAAAATGATGTCTCTGTAAGACAGAAAAAATAGATAAAGGGGAACTAACAGAGAGGGACGTGCAAATCTTCAGGCATGCAACCATGCTCCTTGTTCACTCTGTCCCAGTACCCTATCTGTATTCGGCGAGCAGTTACCAAGGAAACCCATCCTGCAGCATCTCCCCAAGTGACATGGCCTGAGTGAGCACATCAAATTATAAGGAATCTGCAAAAGAGCAAACACACGCACGCGCGCACACACATGCGTGCGCGCACACATGCATGCACACCCAAGTTGTCCTAGATCACTTTTGGGGCCACTATATAGGTTTACATAAATTTCCTGGAAACCTTAACCCCAACCATAACCACCACCTAAACCTAACCTTAACCACTGTCCCAAAAATCTGTGTTTTACCAATTGGGGACACGGCTTTTGTCAGCGATTGAAGAAACCGTCCCTGATGAACTAGTCTTAAGTCACACACACAGAGTGAGAGGGAAGGAAGTGAGGAGGGTTCGAGGTATCCTGTTTCTTTCTTTCTCTCTCTCTTTCTCTTGCACACACATAGTCATGTTTCCATCACTTCAGAGGACATTACATTGACTCATATTCATTTCCTGGAGACTTAACCTAACCTGAACCCTACACCTTAACCTTGAACCAAATTTCTACCTTAAGATTTAATGATTTACATTACTGGGGACCTGCTTTTTGTCTCCAAAAGCAAGGCGCATTCCCACAATGTGACTGCGTACACGGATTTATGTCCCCACAACATGCATAATTCAAGTATACACACACACACACACACACACACACACACACACACACACACACACACACACACACACACAGCCCATCACAAACCACATCCTGTAGTATGAGCCCAAACCGTCCATGTGATTCAATGATTTTCATAAAAGGAAAAATGCCACCCTACGTGTAAATTCAGTGTACTTTTGCTCCTGGCTTGTAGCAACCTAAAGAACATTTATTATTTAGTAGACAAGAAGAAACTGTTTCTTTCTTTGATTTACTTATTCTGAATACAATAGTGCAACATGGAATATATGTATACAGTATATATATATTTTTAAATCTTATACTTATGGTTCTTTCGATTGTTTTATGTCAGACACTTTATGTTTTTGATTTAAGAATCTTTCTATAACTAATATGTGGCACAAAGCATCAATATTTATGAAGATGTAATGTAATGAACCTCAAAAAGCTCTGATTTTCCCCTGAAATCTTCTGTTAGATAGTTCAAAAGTTGGAGAAAGAAAAAATCTAAAATATCGGTTATATATTCTTTATACCCTATAGGAATGGGTCTAATCAAGGGTTTGGGTCCCTTGATTAGACCCTTGATTAGACCCATTCCTATAGGTCTATATTACATACAACAAAATACTCAAACACAGTCACATTATGTTTAAAATGGCTGCGTCATTGCATCAAATTGTAATATTCTATGTATTTGCATACTTTTATACACATTTCCCCTCAGTTGATCATGACATTTTAGGTATGTTTGGTATGTTGTGGTCTTGTGTGTTTAAATGTTATTTAAACATTTGTAATTACAAAGCTGCTGGCTCAGGGTCATTGGGTTTATGAGAAGATTTAGACTGTAGAGGGCTGTTACAGAGAGCTCACAGAGCAGTTTATGATCTAATATTTATACAACAGTGCCACCCTGTGGTTATGTCTTACCATTGACTCATACATACACACTGACCCTGGCTCATCCCTCAATGACATTCACAGTTCTCAGTCTTTTGAAATAAGTGTTTAGTTTTGTGCAATCTTTCACTTGATGTTCTAGTGAGTTATTATGGCTATCACAGCTAATACAGCTACAACCATTTATGTTGGTCTACAAACCAGCACAGAGAATCGGAACACTACTGTCAGGCATGTAGGGACATATTAGAGCATTGTTGAGTTCAAGTGTGGAGGATGTGGTGAGCTGATGATAATTATCAAAGGACGATTACAACTGTGCTCCAGGGAAGGATGTGTCAGTGTTGTAACTGGATGCTGTTACAAAACACAATTGAAAAAGGGGAAAGTCATGTTCCTGTTACCAATGAACCTCAAGATTAACAAGAAATGTGACGTCTACAGTGACATAAAATAAATATTAAAATCCTGGTAGATTGAAAGAGTGAGTAAAAAATACCCTTTAAAGACTTTTATTAGTTGCTAACACACCGTTTTATAATTAGTATTGGTTTTATCTTGTGCATTTTTATTCCATTTATTTGGTATTACTTTGAATCGTCTAATTTTTTGCCTCATTATAGTCCTGAAATGTTTTAATCCTGGTTCAACCATGTCAAGCACTTTGTAACTTTGTTTTTAAAAGTTCACAAATTAAGTTTATTATATAATATACAGTAAGGCATATTGAGATGGACAGCACCCACCTTAGTGAACTAAGCTTGTTGTAAGTTAGTGATGGGGTCTTTGTGAATCAGAAAGCCTACATTTCATCAGTTATTAAGAGGTCACTGATATCCCCCATCTTTGAGGATAGATGTACTATAAAAGATAAATTTGATTGGATTGTGTCATATAAAAAACTGATACTCAAAGGGTTAAAACAGCAACAGAGACTGGGCTGATCTTTACATGCACAAATTGTTTGGCAGGAGAAACACTGCTCTCAGCCCAATAGCACCACAGTGTGGTTAAAATGGACAATAACAGGAAAATCAGTGTCTGAGTTCATCAACACTGCCACTGAGTGGAGAAACATTGTTATTGAGCCCTTCAGTCTTCACATAAGACAAACCTCCGAAACCTCTACACAGAAACGTTTACAGATATCCTTATCGATGGTGTATACTATATTCTCTAAAGCTGGTGGAGGACACTTCTGCCTAATCATGATAGGTGAAGGCGAAATTGAATGATTCAGAGGGACTAGAAGTTTCTGCAAGTTAAATACAAATTTGGCAGAATTCAAATATACAACTAGTGTCACTACAAAAGTAGAAGCTATATACATACACACACCTACAATTCAGAAATATAGTCAAAAATATAGTCAGTGAGTATCTGACTTTAATGTATTTTAAAGAGGAGGATGACAGTGTTTGACCTTATAACAATATAGGGTACTATATAAATAGTGTTCTATAAATATGTTTTATTTTCTATTGGCCAGACTAAATTTCAGGCAGTGTCTGTTGTCAGATTAACTTGCACAAGTCAATACAATACAATGTAGTGAAACTTCATCATGAACAACACCAAGTTAATTACATCCGCACTGTATTTATTGAATTAACAATCCCATAGAGTAGTTCAAAATAAACAAGAAACAAACTTTAGACCTCAACATGGAGGGTTAAAAGTTGTGCGTGTTTTTAGTAGGTAAATTAATGACAGAAACAGTGATGATGATAATAATAATAATATTAATCGCTGTTTGGAGTTGTCCTTAGGCACACCGCAGAGGTAAAAGGTGCAAGTAACAGAATGTCCTGCACGTGAGTGTCCTGGTTGGCAATTTCAGATCTTTCCTGCGAAGGTCCCCTCCTCTATCTGCTCGTCCCATTTGGCAACCTGAAGGAAATATTAGAGAAAACATGACGTTAAACTGTTGCTTTACATCCCCAATGGTTTAATGTCATTCATTACAGAATGTCATAAAAGCACAAGTTTGATCAGGAACACAAAAAAGCAGGGGAAAAAGCATAATTTGCATTATTTTATAGACTCCTATCTTAAAAAGTTAAATGTACGTCTCACTATTACTACTAGGAGGCAAAACAGAGCACAAGATAAAGAAATGCTAGAAACAGGAAATAAATCAGTCTGAAAATGTATTAGAAGAAAAGAAAAAAAGAAAACATTTGTAGTCTAATTTCCCAACAAAACATACAGTAAGAGCAATCTGCAGTCCTACAACTTACCCAGCTCATGGGACAAAGGCTCTTGTAAACCCTCTGGTACCACTCACAGGGAGCCACATCCTGGTCTTTGGCTGACAGAGCCTTGTTGCACCTGTGGAAGTCTGGAGCAGGAAAACAAGAAAAGCGTTCAATGTAACTTACCTGAGAACATTCACACCAATAGTGCCATACAAAAGGAACAAAGAGGTCAAAGGACAGACAGTACAGATATGACACTAGTTTGACAGACTTGGCAGAACAAGTGGACACCGGAGCTTATCTCTGCTGTCCACTTTGTATGCTTGATAAGATATTAAAGCTTCAATGTAAAGTGATGTGTTTGATCTCACCCACATATTAAAAGTGTTGTTTTTATAACGCTAGCTGCTGCAGAATACTGATTAGATATTTTACAAGGTTTTAAAGAAGGCATCACAGACAAAGTTTCACCCTATTAGAAAGGAAATTTGAAAGATTAATCAGAGCACAAAAACTTACTCTATATATGATCACCTTGTTTTTTTAAATTGACAAGACAATTGGGCAGTGTTACCATGAAAGCTTACAAAATGAGTGTTCTGGGGTTAATTTTTGGCCAACAAAATTAGAGTAGTGAATCAAGCATTCATATAATTAGTTTTTTATTTAGAGTACATTATTTAATCCTACCTATTTTATGTGAATATCATATTTACTCCACGTTTTTCACATGACAATGTTTTAAATAACTGAGGGACTAATGTTTTAAAAGTTTTTCTTAATTGCGAGCTAGTTTGTGGTGCACATAACTGCATTTACCTGTGAGTGCTTTGATATACATTTCATTTTGTTGGTGAAAATATTACAGATTATAAATGTTGCAGACGCATAGTTATATAAATAAAGACCAATTCAGGCAACCTGCCCATTTATACATTTTGTGCCTGAACAGTTTTTTAAAGTGTTATCAAGTTGTGATCACAACATGTCCTGACCCAGGTAGTTCTGGAAACAGTTGCGGGTCTGGTTGGTGTTGGGGAACCGGGCGTCAAAGGGAGCCGTCCTGTAGTTCTTGATCTTCTCCTCAATATTCTCAGCCATCTTTGTGAGTTTGAGTCAGATGCCTAAACAATGCAGAAAAGAGGCACAGGGTGTATTTTAACTTGCAGTTTAACACACAGCTTATAGATATTTTAATTTTAGATTGATCTGTAGGTTATCTTCTTGAGTAATTGTAAGTAAACTATACCATGTCAGAAAAATAGTAGAAAATGACAGGTGTAGGTGACGCCTTCGGGTGTTTTGTTTAGTCCAAAATCTAAATTATTCACTTTGATATTATGTTTGATAAACATTATAAATCACATTGAGAAGCTGAATTGAATTGACTTTGTCATTGCATTGAGGTCAATACAACGACATTTGAAACAGCTCCATCCTCGGTCATTACTCACACACACATCTCATACTTAAATAAAAAGGAGTAGATAAAAAATAAATATATATACACAGCCAATGTTCAGCTGTGTTGCTTTAAATATAACTGAAACGCTTCTGTGTGATCTAAATCGTTGCCGATTCATTTCTTATCAACTTTCACAATGTGACCTCTTCACAATGCTCAGCATTAGCTGGCTAAGATACAGTTTAATTCTGTCAGTCAAAATTAAAGTTGTAATTGTCAGTTTGTACTCACACCTACAGAAAGACTGAACAGTCAGCAATGTTACTTTTAATAGCTGTAACATCTCCGACCAAGTAGCTTTGAATAGCAGTTAGCGCAGTGTTAAGCTAGCTGTTAGCTCATTGCTAACACGTTCACATATCTGTATTAGATGGTTAGCTAATGCGTGTGAGAACGCCTGCTTGTGTCTGTAGAGTTTTGATGGATTTAAACACAAGGAGGCATTCAAAAGATCCATTTAAAATCTGAGAAATAAGAACAAATTGTGAGCTTACCGACAGCTAACCTTGGGACGATCTCTGATGTGTCCTCTCCGGAAAGACGCAGACCTTCTTCCTGTGCACGCAGAGGATCTTGGGATATGTAGTAGTATTTTACAGGCAGCGTCACAGCGTCACTGTACTTAACATCTCAGGTTTCAAACATCTGTTTCAACAAGTTATTTTGAGCATCGTTCCAAATTATCAACACTGTCTTCTCCTCTGATTATGTGTTGTAAACATGATTGTTTTTGCAGCAGTGAAACAATCAGAACATTAAGTTACTCATTTTGGATGCAAAGACCACTTCTCACTGACAACAGGCCTAAATTGGTAATAAATCTACTTAAAGCTTCTCAACTCTCACACCCAAAATGTTTTAAATGATAGGAGCTTGTTGAATTGAATTTAGTAGTTTTGCAGTTTAATGTGCATAGCAACGTTTCAATGCATAGGCATAATCCCTGTCTGCCATTCATCTGAATGCTCAATGTGCTTGTATTTCTCACAGATAAGCTAAAAACACTACTTGTTTGCCATTATGAACAGGACTAATTTTAAAGTATTTTCTTATTTTGTCAAGTAGCAGCTCAAGTCACTTGAGCATCAAGTAGATGCTGACTGAAGTCCCTTAAGGACTTTTATGACTCAACTACTTTAAAATTCCTTTGGTCAAATTTTTTATAAAAGACAGGCTTTTATTTGCCCATTTTACACAATCATGAAAATTTCCCAGAGATTACATATTTGCATGAGCAGTGGGCTTCCCATGGCTATTATAGTCCTTGAAAACTTACAGTGACCTGACTAGTTTTTGATACTAAAGAGTAAGAGTTCAACACATGCAATTTCCAGTTGCCAACCAGACAATTTGGGACTTGAACTGTTGGTTTCCCAGAGATGACTTATTGCTTTTCAGTATTTGCACATCAGTACATTGAATCTCAGTAACCAACTACACTTATGACCAGTGTTGATTAGCCACTGACAGTCAGCGCTCTTAAAGTGAGTGTAATTAAGGGAGAGTATAGTTTTAAAAACAATTTTTATTATAGAAACTTCAAAACTTTATATTAAAACTCTTGAGATTGGACATCCTTTTCTGACAAACTATCATCCTTGGGTGCCTTGGTCCTCTTGGGGAGAAGGCTTGCCTGGATATTTGGGATGACACCACCCTCTGAGATAGTGACCCCTGCCAGCAGTTTGTTGAGCTCCTCGTCATTTTTCACTGCCAACAAGATGTGGCGAGGAGCAATACGTTGTTTTTTGTTGTCACGGCTGGCATTCCCAGCCAGCTCCAGTATCTCAGCACAGAGGTACTCCAGGATAGATGCAAGGTACACTGCAGCACCAGTGCCAACTCGCTGAGCATAGTGACCTTTCTTGAGGAGCCTGTGGATGCGGCCAACTGGGAAAGTGAGCCCTGCCCTGGAAGACCGGGAAACTGCGGATTTTGGCTTTGGTGCAGCTTTCTTCCCACGACCAGACATCTTCAGTCTAAGACAAGAGATATTTTAGTCTAGACTGCACAGTAAGACAATGCGACTTACAAAGACACAGTGAATTTCAATAATTTCCAATGCCTCAAACTAGAAAAGAACAACTCATTAAAAAAAGCTGCTATGATTGATACAAAAGCCTGTCTTGGGTCATGAGGATAAGTTTGAAGAGGAGCATCTACATGTTTTAACATTAACACCTACTTCATTTTATAACACAAAATTTAGTGCACACTCACCAGTTCTGTTTTGTTTTTTTTTCTTTTCAAAGATGAGACAGGACCTGCACAGTAAAACACACAATGCTGCTTTTATGAGTCAGGCAGTAATTTGTTGATTGATAACACCTGGCTCCTCTGCTCCACCATTAGCTGTTTGATATCTGGGAGAAAACAACTTCCCGCTCACATTCACTGTCATAAATGACGCTGCAAGTTGAGACTGTTGTTTCTTCTGTCAGATTGATTTGTTGCAACAGTGGACTTTTTGTACTCCTCTGGCACAAGAACCCAATTTCCTGGAAAGAATTCTGATTAAGAAAACATCAAACACCTGTGTGAGCTGGATGGTGTGGTGACAGCAGAAAGTTCTGAGCAATAAATATAAAATCACACAACCTTATTCAGACAATAACTGAAATTGTACAACCTGTAGTACCTTGATGTTAACAATAACAGCAGTATCAGGAAGTTGAACATGTTTATTGTATATTTTGTTTAAATCAGATCTAAAAAGGGAATCTGATGAGAGCTTTACCCTTTACTTCCATTACAGTAGATTAGATTTTGAAGATAAATAATGTGATGTGGTTTGATTTTCCAAATTTGAATGAAAGGGGAGTTTTAACTTTTCAAAACTATAATTGACAACTGACAACTGATGACTGACTAAATCTAGGTATAGGTATTCACTCTGATAGTGTACATGTTGTCCACATTTAAATGAGTAGTAAGTAATCTGTTTTCTTTTCCTTCAGTAAATGCAGACACTTTGAAACAGCAGAGGACCCGTTGAATTGGCAAAAGCCCATCATGACATAGTCAGTCTAATAATATGGACTGCGGACTATCTAGCCCCTGAAGTGGGACACAGTGACAGCCTGCTTTCTCTCTCCATCACCACCTTCCTGTCGAAGACAAGGTCAAAGATCGCAGGTGTCTCTGTCGCTCACTCTAACTTCCTTTTCTCACTGTGAGAGTTTCCTTCATCTTCTTTCCAGCAAAACCTCAAACCGGGACCCTTTCTGGTTGTTTTGAGATGCGCTATGATATACTTTATTTACTGATCAAAAATCACAACATAGTGCAGAAACTTGAGAAATTGTTGTGGCTCTGAAACCATGTTTAATGAAGTTAAACTTATTTAGCATGTATTCCATTTACTGATTAATTCAGACGGATCAATAAATAGATGTCGGATATGGATTGGCTTTGGTGTACTGGACACTTTACACTGCAGTATTCCTAACAAGGTCTTAAGGACCCATATACGTGTAAATTTACACTTCTCACCTTGCTTTCTACCAGTTTCTCCCTCTCTCTCCCACTCTCTCTCTCTATCTCTTTCTCTCTCTCTCTCTCTCAGTCAGGATATAGGTGTTGTCCACTGCAAAGGAAGGAAATTCTGTCACTTAGAACAATGGGCCTCGTTCTCTATCTATAGACCCAGAGAGGCTGAGAGCCACAGACAGGGAGCAGATTTTGTCCAACTATAGCGAAAAAGAAAAGAAAGTGTATTTTAGTTAACAGAAGACCAAACTAATGGAAGTTAAAAAGTAAAGATGCTTATGTAGAGCTGTGACCAGTTGAGGCCTTTGAGAAAATGGAATTTCATCGTTGGGAAAACGATACATCCAAGGTTATTAGATTAATTTGAGCTGCATTTTTGCATCTAGGTGGCGAAGGGTGAAATAATACACTATAAAAGGATTGGAAGTGGCTGTGGGTAAGTATGTTAAAATTTTAATACCTAAGAGCCTTTGAATGTCTAGTCTTGTACGATTTAGATTTTTCAAGTTTGCTAAAATATTCCGCTGCATAATGTAGGACAGGATGGTCTTTAAAACTGCTGTGCTTTCTGACAGGAATCACAGCAGCTGATTTAAGGTGTGCATATATGTCAAAATCTGATTGTATTGTAATGTGATTTGTGGTCTTGTCAGAGATTTTGCTTTAAAGGGTGGAAGTTTTCCAGTGGAATATACTGATTGACTTTATGGCCTTAAATTCCACCTGTAATGTGGGAAAAGTCAAGTGTAATTCTCAATTTGGATGGTAACTTTTTTGGAAATAACACAGAGAAACAGGCAGGCAATGACCTTCTGAAGTGGGTTTTTCCCTGTCACTGCGACAGCTGCTACAAAAGATGCTTCCTGTTTGAGAATGGGGAATACACGCAGTGTTTTTCACGGGCTGATTGGGAATGGGTGGGGGGTTTGGGTTAATTTCTTTCTATTTGCTTTCACCTTGTTGACATCTTACTGTAGGTATCCTGTTGATATTCCTTGATGGTGACATCATTCCATTGTTATATTGTTTCAATTGTGGCACCGCTGACATACATCTCTCACTACAGTGTCGACATAGATTAAAAGCAGTTAAGAGGAAACCTAACATTTACTGTATCTTGACATACTGCAGACTTTTATATTGAAAAGCTGAATGTATCTTCAATAATCTCTCTCCCTCTGTCAGATGGAGGGGTCTGGCAGTCCTCGCTTCAGAAAGCTCCATTTCCCAGTGGGTCTGTGGATCAACTCCCCCAGGAAACACTTTGCCAAGCTAGGGGGTCGCTGGCCTAGTGCTATCTCTGTGAAGTCAGTCTAAAGTTAAACTGTTTTTATCTTGTTTTTTGCTTTTATGTCATGCATATTTTACCTATCATACCAGATAGTGTTTAGTTAGAATTCAGTGTCTGATAAACATTGTCAAAACCTTTCATGTATTGATGCCATCTTATCTTACTTCCACTGTCATTAGTATCCTTTCAATCCTCTAACCATTCCCTGTTTTATTTTAGTACTTGTTGTTTGTCTGTGTTTAGTCAGTCATAATTCACAGCTGACTGGTCCCTTCCTTTCTCCTTCCTCTCCCCTCCATCTGTCTTCCCCTCCTCTGTTGTTCCCAGGTCGACCACCAGCTCTGACGCAGCCTCCCTCCACGAGGCCCCCTCTGCTCCTTCCTCTTCTCTTTCTAACTCCACCCCCTCGCTGGCTTCCCCCACCCCATCCCCGTCTCCATCCCCGGCCTTCCTCAGGCCGCGGCCTGCTGGGCCCCAGTCACGCACCAAACGCCTCTCCCATCTCTTCCTGCGGGGGCGTTCCAACAGTGACCGGGACCGGGCGGTGGGGGAGAAGGAGAGAGAGGTATGGGCCCATTCGGCTGCCGCCTCCTCCCACCACTACCTGCCCCCTGCCTCCTCCTCTGCCCCAGGCCTGGTCAAGATCTATGGGGATGCCCTCTCCAGTGGGGCCAACTATCGCTCCCTACTGGCCAACATTCACTCCACAGCCAGACAGCTCATCGCCCAGGTCATCACTCGATACACAGAGAGAGAGAGGGAGGAGACAGATGACGCAGGTACAAGAGAAGGAAACTTTCTCTCATTTGGACTTGCTCGAAAATGTTTTTAACCAATTGGGAATGACTTAATATAGACACAAACAGCAGTGTTATTGAAAAATAATTACCCCCCCTCCTCTTCTCCCTTTCTCCATTACCTTCTAGTTCTCCAGAAACACAGCCCTGAGGACTTCCTGTTGTGTGATGTCATTGGAAAGCCCATCCAGCAGCCAGATGGAGCTATCAAATGGGAGACAGAGTGTCGGAGAAGCGTTGCCCCATGGGAATGTCCCTTGTTGTTAGTCGACATGTGGCGGCCTAAAGACGGATTTGAGCGGCGCTTTGAAATCCAAAGGAAGGAAGACTATGAGAGAGAGGAGATGGAGCGGGAGAAGGAGCGGGAGAGGGAGGGGGAGAACTATCAAGGTACGTCTCTGATACATCAGACAGGAGTGATTGTGTGCAAATGAAATCATCTTTCAACATCACACTGACTAAGTGATCCTCTGAATATTTGGGGCAACAGGTGTGCGCTGGCGGCGGAGCAGGATGTCATCAGGAGGGGGACCAGAGGAGAGTGAGCGCGGTCACCGTGGAAGGAACACAGAGCTCAGGAGGAGCATCAGTGACATGAACCTCAGTCTGCGGCGTCGCCAAGGCAACCATGTCAGCAATGACCCACGTGGGTCTGGCAACCGACCCAACAACAATGGAAGAGTGCAGGACAGGAAGAACATTGTGAGCATGATCAACCCGCAAGGAGAGGTAAGATGGCTACCATGGGAGGGAAAAACTGAATTAATGGTGCATTTGGTTTTCTAACCATCATGTTTTAACTCTCTTTCAGATTAGAGCATCTAAAGCTGAAGCAAAGGTTGGGTGGACGAACCAGCCAGCACAGGACGAGACAGATTACTCCAGCTGTGACCTGGAAGTGATGTCACAAAGTTTGATCCTTCCACCCACAGACCGGCCATACTTCCTGTTGCTGCAGGGTTACGATCAGAGCAAGGCAAGACATGCTAGCAGATGGTATCACACACACAAATACTCACAAACACCACCCACACATGTACTGCACACTATGTAAACACACACAACACACCCTAACCCACACAGACACATGCACAAGGAATAATATACAGCAAGCTTCCTAAACACTCTGTTGTGCACATAAGCGAAGTTATAGGTATGTTGTAGAGAATTTGTGCAGAGTTGCAAGCTTGTACACACCCTTGACATGACATCATACCTGCATGTCTGTAATCGCCGCATACCATCTGTTTTTCCATCCCTCTGCAAGCCTCTCCCATTCAGCATCCTGCACAAAACATCCTCAGAGCAGCACAATGCCTCAACAATTTATCCATCGAAAGCACAAAACCCCTCTGTATACATCACTCCATCTCACACAATGACCTCACACAGGTCTCCATTGTAGCAAGCTGTGACACACTTCATATGTTATCAACCGCCGTCAGTTAAACTTAACATCTGATGGAAGATTGATATAAACCGTAGCACTTAAAAGATAAAAGACCTCCCTGACTCTCTTCTGCTCTTCACTGTGTGTTTTGTGTAGGATTTTGTTTTGTACATCATGGCGGGACATACGCATGTGTTTGGGAGAAAGCCCACAATGAAGGAGAGAGAGAAGGATAGAGAGAGAGAGAGGAAGGGGAAAAGGCCTCTGAAGGTGGACACATTCCTGTCTGCGCCTGACCTTTTGGCCAGACACTTACTTATCAGGAGAGACTCAGCTGTTCCCGAGACGTCCAAAGGACAAGGTATAAACAGAGCTGACTTAAATCATGTCTTTAAGATCCACTCTGATCTCTGTTTGATGCCCTACAAAATTAAACACTGGAGCATCTACAATGACTTAAAGCCAAGATTATTATTGCAGTTTTTGATGTACACTCCCTTTATCTAATTTCACTTTATTCCAGCTCTGATGCGGCCTTTCAGAGGAGGTGCTGTCACACACAACGGAGTGGCCCTTTACAGGGAGACAGTTCTAAAACCTGGGGATGTGATTGGTCTGGGAAATCACTTCCTTTTCCTGTACCGTGACCCCCGTGTGACTCCAGCTCCGCCACTGGCATTGACCCTGCCATGGCAGGCTGATGCCTCCACTACTTGCTGCCCCTCTGGGTTGGTGGACAAACAGGAGACACTGAGGCAGTATCTTGGATCTACCGAGGCAATTTTGAAGTTCCATCCCCGTCATGCCGATGCTTTGTTACAGGTGAGACAGGAAGACAGAGAATTTCTGTGAACTCTTTCTAACTGTCCAGTTATCTGGAATGATATAAAATAAATGAATTTATGTATATCCCTCCCTTTTCTCTTAGGATATCATCTCCAAGAATTCCTCTCCGGACTCTGGTGGAGGGCCTTTAGCTCCTGCTTATCTCCTGTCAATCATGATAGACCATGCCTCCAAACACCTTGATCCTGTTCTCACACCACAGATATTACTCAAGGCAGCCAACCTAATAAAAGAAATTGTCTGGGTGGGTAAAAGCACAATATACAATTCCATGTTCATTCAGTGAAATGACAAAATATCTCAGATGTCTAGTCCTGGTTCATCTTTGAAGCCATAACAAATGAAGCATGAGCCTTTTTTGGGATAGCACTGCATGGCTGTGACCACAGTTAGACGAGCCTGGCAGGAAAACATCAGGTGGGCAGATTGAGATTGCCACATTCAGTCAGACAGAGAAACCAGCAGACAGACATATGCCCTTCATTGTGGCCTGCTAGGTTGTGGACAAGAGCAAGGATGAGCTGATGTCACTTCCCTCCTGCTGGAAAATGTGCTGTAATTGTCCTGGCTGCAGAGCTAGACTCCGCTCCCCCTCCTCCACCCCCACACTAAGCCGCGATGTCTCTCCTCTCTTCTTTCTCCAACTTTCTTTACAGGATAACATTAAGGAATTTGGGGATAAGCATCCCACGCAAAAGTAAGAACATTTTGTTCTACGTCATGTTTCCTCTGTTTAGAGATCTCCTGCTGAGTGATTCATGATACATTTGTGCGTGTGCTGTTATGTCTTTGGTAAATTTTTGTGGTATGATGAAAGCATTTTAACACAGTGATGCTAAAAAATGTCTGAAATATAGTTGAGTAATAATAACTCAGCCTATTTTTACTCACAGTATGGTGTGCTGATCTTTTAAACACTAACAAAAAACTGACTGAGAGAATAGTCAGAATAATTTCACAGCCAACCCTAAATTTGGCATTTCATAAATGTTGTGTCCAGTTCCACGGAGCAAGAAGGTGAGATTAGCTTGCCCAATGTCCAGAAACTGTCGTCTGACCTTCGACCCCTGATGTTCTGGATGTCAAATGCCACAGAGCTGCTGAACTTCTTCCAAGTCAAAGTTGAATCCATGGAGAAAGAGTGGGAGTTTGAAGGTGAGAATGACTTGAAAGCGATTAAAGAGAAAATGTAATGTTTACTTCCTAATTTGATGAATAACCTTCTATTAGTATTTCAGCAACAGTAGACAGACTAGAAATGAAAGCTGATACAAATTATTTAATGTATCTGAATGATCGTTTCTTTTAAAGCCCCCGGGGACCCAGTGTTGACGGCTGACATGGACACTTGTTCAGAGGCCCTGGCGCAACTAGACGATGTCATTATGCACACCTTCCAGCAGTGTGTGTATCACCTCACCAAGGTGAAAAGAAAAAACATCCCTTCTTAACCTGATATCTCCATTTATCCGCCATTGTTCTTGTGGTGCATTTTTCACTAAAACAAATTAACAAGTTTCTTTTATTTCTGTCTACAAAGACCCTGTACTCGCTCCTTCCAGCTCTACTGGACAGCAACCCTTTCTCCAGGGAGGAGAAGGAGAAAGAAAAGGACGGAGCGCGGGGTGGAGAGGCAGAAGAGAAAAGAGAAGGAGAAGCAGAGGTGGATGACGTGTCGGCTTTGCCACCCAAAGTTGCAGGGCTTGTGGAGGTGTATCGCTGTTCCCTGATGCTGTCGCGGGAAGCTTGTTTGTCTCCTCCGCTCACCTCCCAAACCTTTGGCTACCTCTTCTTCTTCACCAACACCTCTTTGCTTAACACTTTGCTGGAGAGAGGTCAGACGACAGGGGTTAAAGTTTAAGTTTCATTTAAGTTTCAGTGTCAGTTTATTTTTTTAAAGGATAGATTCATAGTTTGTCTGAAAACAGTAGTCAGGCGCTAATCTGAACACTGAAAGAAATGTAACTTGCTGTAATCATTCTTCCTGTTCATACTCACCATTAAGAGATCTCTTCATAATGTGCTTACAATGTAAGTGATGGGAGAAAAAATCCACAGTCTTCATTTTGAGCACAAATGTATTTCAAAGTTTATTTGAAGCTTATATGAGGTTTTTCCGCAGTCTGAGTTAGTTATATCAAGTGGATATCTGCTACATTTACAGTCTTTTTAGCATCAAATTCCTTCGTTGTGTTTCCTCGGACAGTGTTTCCCCATTGAGCTGTGGTGGTAAGTATAGAAACAAAAAGAGGAACTTTGGCACTAAAAAGACTGTAACACTGAAAGATATCTATTTGATTGACTCATTTGGATGGCTGAAGCTTCATATTAACTTCAGATAAACCTTTAAATATATTTTTGCACAGAAGTTGTACTGTTGGTTTTGCCCCCCATCACTTACACTGAAAGCACATTAGGAAGTGATCTCTTAATAGTCATTATGGACAGGATGAATAATTACAGCTGATGATTACAAAACCCATTTAAATTCTACTCTGGGCACCTGACTATTGTTTTAGGACAGATTTGAAAAATTGTGAACCTGTCCTTTAAAGGTTAAGCCACAGCTTATGAAAAAGTTTGTTATAAGATGTCGAAAGTGCTTCCTTGGATAACCAGACAGAAAGATTTCCTGTCTTAATCACACTAAAAACATAATACCTCTTTTTTTTCTCTTTCCGTTCTCTCCTTTGCCCACCTCATTGCTTCATTTAAGATGGGCTGTTTTCTTGGTCCAGAGCAGTCCAGATCCGTACAAACTTGGACCTGGTTCTGGACTGGCTACAGGGGGCAGGATTAGGGGACATTGCCTCTGAGTTTATGAAGAAGCTGTCAATCACAGTTAACTTTCTGTGTATTCCCAAGACCCGACTCATTCAGGTAATATAACTACATGTGGAGTGCTGGCTCAGCCTTCCCCTGGTGTTGTAACAGCATTTTTACTCTCTCATCTTCCAGTCATCTTGGAGCAGTTTACAGGAGGACCATACCTTGTTAAGCCCTGCCCAGCTGCACCATCTACTCACTCATTACAAGCTGGGACCAACCAGAGCCCCACCAGCATCCTGGGGCCCTCCGCCTGGCACAGAGCTGAGTGGAGGTAATCAATAAATAGATAAAACTAATAAGGGTAATAACTCAAATATGCAAGTGAGGCAATGAAACTGTTAACTTATCTGTCAAGTCAGTTATTTCTATTCCTTTTTCTGATCTTTAGACATATTTGAGAGTTTCCTGGATCACCCTCCTCTTATCCTGCCAAATGAGACTCCACGCCTTGACCTCTCCCAGCCAATCCCGAGCCCTGAGCTCCAAAAGGAAGTGACACGTCTCCGCACCTTCTTGTGGGGACTTGACCAGGACGAGCTCCCCGCCAATCAGAGGACTCGCCTTTGAGCAAGCCCAAATTTGTCTCTTTATGCATATCATATAGAAGTAAAACGGATATCACCAAAAGAAGCACAGAAAATGCAAACTGGACATGTTTTGCTGCCTGGTTGTGTGTTTGTTCATGATATTTCCATATCAATTCATGTATTCATTTAGATATTTTCAAGTAAGAGAAATACATTGGCTTTGGTATGTCTTTATAGAATTTATTTTAAAGTGGGGAATAAAAACCCCATGTCAGGCTGGGCCACGTAGTGTTATGCTTTACGTGACTGTTTTACTTGGCTTCCATGTATGTTTTTGAACTACTTGTTTTTAATAAAATGCTGAATTCTCGTCTAAAAGACCTACAGTTTCCATATGATCTTTGACAAGCTTGTTTCCCACATTAGGGCCCCTGGGACTTGGCACTCGTCTCAGCCTATAACACCAAATATTCCACAAGGTGGCGATGCAGGACTCATTCCCCTATGACGTTAAATGATGAGTCTGCAGGTAGAATTGCTTGACTAAGGAGGCTATCATACAACTACATTATCGTCTGCTCCAAAAGCACACTCTCATTTCCTGTAATAATGGTAGCATGTTACGCAGGGTCATGACTCAAGCAAGCAAATGAGACTGTGACAACCACACACAAAGGTTACCTTTACCAAGGTAAGCTGTCGTAAAAGGTCAAAGCTGGGGAGATTTTAATTTCCCTTTGGTTGATGTGACACACACCAGTGGTCAGTGAGGTTTCCCATTTCATTAATGTGGCCATATAGAAATGTCCAGGAGGCAGCTCGTTAAGCATAAATTAGTGGTTGTCCCTGAACAGACAGCAGACAGGTGATATCATTTGAAATGAGTAACAGCTGAACTTGAACTTGCTACTGTCACAATTTTGTAATATCCAGTCAATTTCACCGCTTAGTCAGCCAGACGGCTTTAGAGAACAGTTCCCCACTTTCTTTGTTTTGAGAGTAAAGCTCTCTGACGTCTCGACAAACTCAAGTTATCATGTTTCTCCTCTGGCACCCGGCCAAATGGCTTCCTTTCTTCCGGTCAGCTTCTCAGTTGAATTCTTTTACGGTAAAAAGCTCAAAAAAACATCAGTCCCATGAGAGACCCCCTGCTTACATCATCACTGTTGCCTCCGGTTCTGTCTCCCCAATACTCTCAGAGCTGCCATCAAAACACATGCCATTGAGAAAGACCGCTTATAGATTATGAATCATGAGGAGAGGCACCCTGTGGTTACGTTTATCAATTAAGTGATTGTAATCACTCTCATTTGAAATTCTATGCGGTGTATGAGTGAGAGTGAGACTGTGTTTGTGTGCTAATTTCAACTTTCCAGTAATGTCATACAGATGTAGTCTGTAGACTTATAATTTAACACAGATGGGGCTCAGACTGGTATAGGTCCACACTGATTGTGTGATATTGTGTACAGTAGTCGTCCATGATACAATATGGTGACCAATGTCTGACTACTATTAAGGAACTTGTCAGGTTTAGTAAGCATGTGACACAAAGTTTTCTGTGATCTCAATCACTGACACACATCAAATGTCATACACTTTCCCCCAGATTTGCGCAATCACACACACACACACACACACACACACAAACACACACACACTCCTCTTTCTCTGTCTCACACACACGCACACACTTGCTAAACTTTTTCACCCAGGTGCAGAGTCCCACACCTGCTGTAACGGCTCTCTGTAATTAGCTCAACACAATTATCATTGGTGGTTGGGGGGGCTGAAAACAATGGGGCAGTTATTCTTTCCCTATCATCTCCCTCTTTCCTTCTCTCTCCCTGCTGTTGAGTAATGAAAGATTCTTCCCTTCTTCAAAGAGACGGAGTTTCCTACAAAACAGCTGAGTCAGAGGAGAGAAGAGAGAAGGATGAAAAGAAACGGAGAACAGTAGGGAAGCAAGCACGGTAATGCAATGCTGCTGGTATGAGGCCCAGTGGACCACAGGGATTGTATTCATTGTTGTACACACAGAAGTCATTTTCAGGAACCAGAAAAAGCCCGTGGCTCTCACACTTAACCCTAACAGCCGCAATTTGGCACAGCCTCAGTATCTATTTGTGATCTGGTAACACTTTACCTGAGCCCTACGTCATTGAAAAGCCCGCAGTATAAGGAGGTTTTTCAAGTCATACGTCAGGGGAAAGGGCAGAAAACGATGACTGTAAGGCCACTGATGGAGGCTGTGAGACATGCACTATCAGGAAATCGGAGGGGGAAAGTGTGAGGGTTTGAGTCCAAAGTAGTCATCATTTACCAAATATTGCGGAATCTGGTTTCTTGTACCAGTGGGGACCAAATTAATTCTTTATCCTGGTCCCACAAGAGAAGGGGAGCAATATTACTTTTTATGAGTTTGGCTCTCAAGAAGTAAAGCAAATTTGATCATTTTGGGACACAGAGTAAAAATATGTAAGGACCTGGCTGTATGAGACACAGTCATCAGAGAGTCAGGGAGCCAGCTGCAGACAGAAACAATGTTAGAGTGGAATATTGTAGACGGCTGTGGGCTAAGTCCTGCATTAAGGCCAGGAAGAAAACAGAGGAGCAGGCAAATCTTTGTTGGTTCACAGACAGACAAGGAGACAGACTGGGGGTGTAGGAATCTGTGTGAGGTTTAAGACGAGTGGAGAGAAGGTCAGAGGTGCCGGGAGGGAAATCAGTCTGATGCAGACAGACAGCTAGGTTGGAGATGAGGAGACTGTTGGGCCCAACCATGGGTCAGACAAAAGCAGGCCTACTTGGAATCTCTGAAGCCTGAGTTTCGAGGCTGCCTTTGTTCTGTAACGCCTGAAACAAAGGAAAGAGCGTCACAGGGTGTTCTAACTCCAAGTTTAACTCATGTTTTACTTCCCCAAGCCCAAAATTCCCAAACTCATTCATTCATTGCATAAGACATCAGTGACTGCTACTATAATTAGTTTTTCCCCGCTGAGTTTGGAGGCTCCCCTCGCTGGACAAGACAAGACTTCATCTCTGTGTTCAACTGAACACAAATCGCACTCTCAATTTGCCTGCAGAAGGAAGAAAGGATTTCTTAACAGAGGAGTAGATAACTTCTACGCCCCGCTGCCCTCCGGTCGAGTCGACTCCACGCCGCTGTGTTTCATTGCTGCTTGCCGAGAAGCTAGCCGCCACCGTAACACCCTCCAAGAACCAAGACAGCATGTCCAGCACCAGACGAGCAGTGCTGAACTCCACTGACAAACTTTCACACACACACACACACCTTATCACTCCTCCCAGAGGAAAAGAAAATCAGAGAAGAGATCTCTATAGCATCTCATTCATTTTTCCTAGACAACTAGAGATCTATGTGAAACCAAAGTGAGACTATGGCTTATTTCTCCTGTCTCTCATTTGTTTCTAAGATGCACAAAATCTCAAATTGGACTCTTTGTAAGTTTCAAAGGAGACCTAATCAAGCTCTCAATTAAGTCTCAGATTTTCTCAACTGTTTTGTCTCTTTTTGATCTCAGGCAGAGAAATCAGAGAGGTTTCTTTATGAACTCAATCTACTCTCATCCCAGCCTCCACAATTCATGCATCTAAGGTTGATCTCAGACAGAGCAAATAAAGAGCTCTCTGCATGTGATCACTGAATTCTCATCCAGACTTAAAGTAATGTTATTAGGAAAATGTCTAACATGCATACCACTCACTAGGGGGGCATTATTCAGGTCTACAGTGTTCTCTACTATTCTAATGCGTGTAGCCTATTATTCATTTATTATTATTATTATTATTATTGTTGTTACTTAATATAATAATTAATATTGTATCACTGCAACTTTACTTACTTTACTTTGTTTCATAGACCACATAATAAAACAAACCCTTTAAAACTGTTTTGTCATGTATTAGGTCGATTACATTTACATGAAAAGAACAATGATTTATTGGTGGCTGGAGGGCAATAAAGATACTATTTCAAGTTTCGCAGTGTAATATCAAAATAAAACCCTTTCTTATATATTATTTTAATCTCACTATGACTTTTACTTTTAAATAGTCGGATTTTTGACACTCATCACAACACACAAGCTGCACACGTGGCGCAAAAAGACGTGACCTGAACCCTGGATGATGTGCGCACGCGTCAGCAATAGAAAGTCCATCACACGATCTGCATCGTGATTGGTTGATTTTGAAGACTTAATGGGTATTAGTAAGTATTTATTTTGGTTCTGATTAGAATGTGGTCCGAATATTGTAACGTTAGCTAGTTGGCACGTTAGGCTCAGTTTTAGCCAATGTTATAGCTACAAATTAGCCTCTTAAAATGTGCAGAGGATGCCAGCTAACTTGGCCAACAGCTAACCCGGTTTTAAAGCTGTAGTGAAAGTTCTGGTTTTATTTTAAACTACGCAACCTAAAGTACCATTGGTACCAAGCAGGTCATCCTAGGATGTGGGCAAGGGGGTAAAATAATGCTCTAAAATTAAGTTAAATTTTGCGTGGGAAAAACTGAGATGGCCATTTTCAAAGGAGTCCCTGAACATCACGTCAGTATATCTGTATGAAAATAGATGCTATTGGTGTGTCCACAGGTCTCTCCTTTGCAGACATGCTCACTTTATATTAAAGTCATGCAATTTGGGACAGAAATCGTGTAGTCTTTTGCATGCAGTACAATTGTTATTTTCACTGTTCCTTAAATGAAGTATTTGACTATTTCGGCATACTGTGTGCCCTAAAGAGTTTGTGTTGCATAAACTGGGTATGAACAGAAAGCTGTGACTATTGTGGATCCAAAGAACATCATGTTAATAAGCTATGATGATCTTAGCTCTCAGTCATTTATAGTAAGAAGTAATTTTAGTAAGACCATTAACAACCCTGAAATAGATACCTATAGGGCATTTAGGGATTGTATGTGTTTCTTAGTGAAGTGACAGTAGTCTCGCTCAAAAAGTAGGGTTTCTGTGCAACAAATGATATTAATGTAGGATTTGCTGCAACAACTTAAGAAGTATAATGCAAAGTTGAATTTTTGAAGAACCACATTTTTAAAAATGCTGTTTTTGTACTTTCATGCATTTCACAAGAGGAAATGTCCAGCAGGAACATTTAAAAAAGAGATGGCCAAAAGACTGCGCTACCCACTGAAGAAGATGATATGACCCTGGCTCACCCAAGGATGACCACAATTTTAATGCACAGTTTTTTATATTTTTTATATTTGAAACCCTGTTTCCCCTAGTTTGACTGTTTTGGGGTGGTGGTGGATGGGCAGTGCTTTTCACTGTCAACTTCTCTTTTCCCCATGTTTCATTTTGTGGTTTAGAAAATTACTTCTCCTCTACCTTTTGAATGATAATTCCTCTCTAGCAACAGGGTTGCAGTCTTTGACCTATCTTGGCGGCCAGTGCTCTGACTTAGACCAGCAAGCCAGAGCCATCAGCAGGTAGCATTCTAGCTTGCCATTGTAGAGAGATTCAGGTTGGGTGGGTTTAAAACACAGGTCTGGCTTTCCTGGGTTTCATTGTCCCTTAACCACATACTTCTCTCCTCATACAATTCACCTGAGCAACATGTAACTCTACTCAATATAAACACATGCAAATAATGTGGACAGCAACCAAGTTATTTTAATTGCAGAACATTAAACTGAAATTATAAATAATATGATTCATCTTCTGTGTTACAGGGGGTGAACAACTTGGCTGGTGTTCCAGGTCCAACAGACAGATCTGGGTCTAATCTGGATCTAAGTAATTACATTGCTTATTTTGTTGTTACATGTTTTTTTTTCCGTGTGTGTATTCCACAGGACTTTGTCATGTTTTGTTTTAAAAAGCATTAATTATTCCCCCATACACACAAATATTCAGATCAAGTTCAGGTGGCAGATCTGGCATGCTCCTATGAATCCATGTTTCATTCATTTTTTTCATATTCAATAGTGAGTCCATAATCTGAAAATTACAAAACAATGTTTTTTTGTTATTCATTTCTGAATCCAACATACTAGCATAAAAAGAATACAAATAATGACTCGGTTGTACCTTAGAACCCTGTAACTTATGAAATATAACACGAAGGTTAAATAAGCACAATGCAAAGACTGGACATGGACTGTCTTCCCCATAACAGTTCAGTAATTAGTTTATATTTAATAGTTATGGTATGTTGCAGCTTACATCATGCACTATGGTACACGGTTGAGAAGACTAACGTCAGAAAAGCTTTCATAAACAAATGCTGCATGACGGCTACAAAAACACTATAAATTATTGAATGTGGCACATTACAGGGAGTGACATTTGTTGAGGTGCTCACACACAAATGCTGACTATAGTAATTGAATGCTCTGCATTGTTGTGCAGCTGTGTGGAACACTGTTAGATACTTCTTCAAGAAGTTTCACTGAGAAGAGACACATATATCCGCCAGCTTCATACTGCCAACTGTCTCCGAAATAACTGGTCTCATTCATAAATCCAAGTCATCTACCTGCGAGTTAGACCCACTTCCTACCCACCTGGTAAAAATCTGCTTACCTGCCCTGTCCGCGTTAATAACTGCCATCATTCAATCCTCACTGACTTCTGGTTTTGTTCCATCATCACTAAAGACTGCTGCAATAACACCAACACTCAAGAAACCTGGCGCCGATCCGAATGATTTGAACAACTTCCGTCCCATCTCAAACCTGCAATTTCTCTCCAAAATACTAGAAAGAACTGTTGCAGCTCAGGTCCACATCCATCTGTCTGACAACAATCTCTATGAACAATTTCAGTCTGGCTTCTGTCCCCTCCACAGCACAGAGACAGCCCTAGTGAAAATCACAAATGACCTCCTGATGGCATCTGACTCTGGACTTCTCTCCATTCTGGTTCTCCTCGACCTGAGCACAGCTTTCCACATCGTTTCTCATGACATCCTCCTGGACAAGTTAGCCTCCATTGGAATCATTGACATCCCTCTGGCTTGGTTCAGATCATATCTCTCTGGCCGCACACAGTTTGTTCAACTCAAGAACCTGAGATCCGGCTCCTCTCCAGTCTCTAGTGGTGTTCCCCAGGGCTCTGTCCTTGGCCCCCTCCTGTTCATTATTTATCTTCTGCCTCTTGGTCACATTCTCAGGAAATTTGACATACAATTCAACTGTTACGCTGATGATACCCAACTCTATCTTTCCACTAAGCCTTCTTCCACTCTGCCACCCATAGCCCTATCCGACTGCTTACTGGAAATTAAATCATGGCTCTCACTCAACTTTCTTAAACTCAACGGCGAAAAAACTGAGGTCCTCCTCATCGGTATCAGATCAATCTTAGCAACACTCAACACTTTCTCCATGTTCATCAACAATTCCACTGTTCCTCCATCCCCTCAGGTAAAGAGCCTGGGTGTCATCCTGGACAGCACATTATCTTTCGAAGCCCACATCAATAACGTAACTTGGTCTGCATAGTTCCATCTACGTAACATCAATCGTCTCCGTCCCTCACTTTCACCAACCTGCACCGCTATCCTGGTAAACACCCTGATCACATCCCGTCTGGACTACTGTAACTCCCTCCTCTTTGGTCTTCCGCGGAAATCTCTTCACAAACTCCAACAGGTACAGAATACAGCCGCTGTTATCATAACCAAAACTCCCTCTAATGAACACATCACTCCTGCCCTGCAGCAACTTCATTGGCTCCCTGTCAAATGCCGCACTGACTTTAAAATTCTACTCCTCACTTTCAAGATCCTTCACAACCTGGCACCATCATATCTCTCGGAACTGATTCACATCTACACACCTTCCCGCACTCTCCGATCCTCCTCTGCCATCCAGCTCTCTGCCCCATCTGCCAACTTAACTACCATGGGGTCAAGAGCCTTTAGCCGATCTGCCTCCAGCCTTTGGAACTCTCTCCCACCAGACATATGAATGTGAATGTAGTCACATTCATATTTATTCTTTATCTCTGCACTAAATGTTACCTGATTTATATTGTTTGATGTACTGTTGTTGTGTTTTGTGCCTTGTAAGGTGTCCTTGAGTGATTTGAAAGGCGCCTTTAAATAAAATGCATTATTATTATTATTATTATTATTATTATTATTATTATTATTTATAAACTGTCTTTACTCTGCTAACTGAAATAGTCAGTTGTTACTGGTCAGTTAAGGCATTCTGCATTTTTTTCAGAAGAGATCACCATCTTCAGTGATGTTGTTTAGTCTTATCACGATTCTGTTCAAACTGTGCTTGATGAACTCAACTCAACTTTATTTATATAGCACTTTAAAACAACCACAGCTGAAACGAAGTGCTGTACATAAATAGATAAAACAACACAGGAACAGGAAATAAATACTAAAATAATTGTTTATTGTTTTTAAAACAAATTAAAAACAATAAAACAATTACTAAAAACAAACCATAAAGCACTAAAACAGGAGCAGAGTCTCATGCACGGTTGAAAGCCAAGGAATAAAAATGGGTTTTAAGATGAGTTTTAAAAATGGACAGTGAGGAGGCTTGTCTAATATTTAAAGGAAGCTTGTTCCATAATTTAGGAGCAGCAACAGAAAATGCTCTATCCCCTCTGAGCTTCCGTTTTGACCTTGGTACCTCCAGGAGCAGCAGATCAGCTGACCTGAGGCACCGAGCAGCAGCGTGGGGGTGAAGGAGCTGCTGAAGTGAAGTGCTGCTGTGTTGTATAATAAAATTGGCAATTTTAATAAAAATTTTTCAAATTTTTTAAAAGTGTTGTCGATATATATGGCTCCATAATAGCTCTAGTATTGCTCATTTTTGTTTCCAAAGGAGAAATAAAGGAAGTCTCAAGCAAGACTCCTGTTGCTATTTGTCATATTTCACCTATTGCTCCTAGTGAATTTTAGGAGAAACATATCAGAATGCGAACCTGTTTTGTCTCCCTGAGCTGTAGAAGAGCAAGCTTTGAGCAGTACATTTTTCATCTGGGTATTGCTCTCCCTCCACGGTTGCAGGACTCTGCCGAGAGTCAGCTTTCGTCCTCTTTTCTTTCCTCTCTCTACACTAATCCGCACACACCAACATGTCCCTCTTTCTCACATCTGGCAGTCAGGTAGCGTGGGACACGTGTGTTGAGGTGACTTGAATTGAGTGCAGAGACGCTGGCCACCATCGGTACCATCTGGCTATTGTTGAACGTAACGGAGCAGTCACATCCACCATTTTGGGTCTTAGGCCAGGGTGACTTCCTCCCAAAGTCACATCCTCCATCTTTAAATCTCGTGTGATGTCCTCTCACCAGATCACGTCCTCCATCTCTTCACCCACACACACACACACACACAAACTCACATATTCATTGAAACAGTTATTGACCTTGTTGATCATTGTGAAGATTAATAAACAATTTTTTGTAGCTTTAAAGAGATCTCCTTCTGTCATTATTGTGCACATTTATTGTGATAGGTAGCTGATTGATGGAGTCAGTGCTCGAATTCAAACTTGCACTGTTCACTTGTGGGTGCTGACATCCAAGATGTTAGCAGCTTTAAGTAAGAAAGTATATGAGACTACCTTTTTGTTTGATTATTGGTCCCGGTTTCCAGGTGGTGCCCTGTATTATTAATTAATTAAATCATTTTTCATTTAATAATTTACATTTATCTTCGATAAGTTATTGCTAATAACCAAACGCGCTCCTACCAGATACCCAACAGGATTCATAGATGAAATGGACGGCGGAGCCTCAGTGAGTGACTCAAAGGCCAAGAGAAAGGCCTTGGTCTTCCTCAAGAGACAGATCTGCTTTCTTCTGGTTACATCACCCAAACGTGAAATGCACACATAAACAAACAAACTTTTCCTTTTTTTTGGTGCACACGCATGCCCCTACACACAAATGCACGCAGGCACATGCAGGGATATAAAAGAACCCCTGTGAGGTCAGATCCAACGGGCTGAGGCTGTCCACTGTTAGTCGGACTAGCCAGCTAAGCCTCACAGTCTCACTGGCAGCTACAACCACCACCACCAACCACTGTACCCTGCCTTGCCCTGCCCTGCCCTGCCCCGGCCTCCTCTCCACTGGCGGCTGTCTGTCCTGGCCTGCTGCGGGCTCTCTAGGGCAGTAGCGTATTTATGTGTGTGCTTTTCAATTTGGGACATGGCCAGTGCCACCAATTTGGGACTGGTGGTCTTTTCCTCTTTTCCAAAATGTCCTCATTTACCTTTTCCCTCCTTTCCTCTTCTTTCCTCCTGTTTTCCTGCCTCGCTCTCTCTCTCATTCTCGTTCAGTATGTTTCTCTCGGGCCGGGGGGCCTGTGGGTAGGGGCCTTATTCCATCAGCCTGGGGCTTCTGTCAGAGGCTTGTTCCATTTTGCGTCATGGTGTTGACTGAGCGGACCCCACACTTAACTCCCATAGAGCTATGGGGTTGGGCGGCAGGGCGGCCAGTGCAGGCTAACGTGGCCCCGTGTTCAGCGTGGTAATCTGATGGCCATGTTTATTTTATGTAGCTCTCCTTTGATGGAGCAGAAAAAGTCTTTGGGCTTTTTGTTTCAGCACTTTCACTGCCAGGTCAGAGGTGCTCGCCGTGGTTACGCTCAGGAAGAATAATATTTGCCCTTATATTCGCTCCAAACAGGCTTTTTTCCATATTAGTGTCAGGGATACTCTCTGGGTTTCTGCCTTCCACTGATTCGGCACATTGGAGGTGAAGGGTGGTGGGGGACCGCACCTAAATAGCATCGCTCCCTGGAGGATAATCGGGGTGTTCCACAGGTCGTCCCCGGAGCCTGTTCCTATACCCCTGAGTGAACCCCCGTCACACTCAGCTGCGGATCTGAGAGAAAGCCCCGCAGCCATATATATACATATATATATATATAAGTCCCAGTAGTGAAGGAAAACACACACATAAACACATGAAAACACTCTCCCTCCTGCTTGGTTGCTCCAAGCTCCACCTCAGCTGTCAGAGGTCCAAACTTCCCAGGGGTTCTTTTTAATGCATTTACCAAAAAAACAGAGTTACCTCTCCTTGTCTGCCTCACCTCAAAACTCACACACCTACCTATCTGCCTTGTGTCAGCTGTTTCATATGGGTCGAAAAGCCAGGGAACCGCACTAAGTTATTATGTGAGGTTTTGACCCGAAAGTGCTAAAGTGAGGCAGAACTGTCCACATTCACTGGATCAAGTTGTGACCCAAATTTTGCTCTGTACAACCACACCATAAAGCAAAAATAATGTACTGTCCCTCATCATATTGTTCTGCACTTATCGTCTCTCGATTGAGCTTTACAATGTTGATCTGACCTGGGAAAGTGTTCTTTGAGTGGCTACTTACAGGACTTACTTTGTCATGCAAGAATGCTTTTTGCTTTGAAGATTAATTAGTACGTAGCTTTTGAGAAAAGCAGCCCAGATTGTGGTCGGAATATTGTTTATCCAAGTCGATTTTGTTATTGTAATTGGCAGAGGTCTGTGCTGTGATCATGATATTACAGGAATGAATCAATGTCATACAAGATAAGACACCCTGGGGAGTTTTATATGGATAATGTTTCATTTCCTTCGTTATTTATGATCTGAATACAGAAAAAAATGGGTTCAGGTCAGATATGAACAATAAGAACTCACGCAAGCGCACATGCACACAGATACACAGGATAGGATGCATAATAAGAAACTGGATCCCCATCAAACATTCTCTTATCTTTCTATAAGAAATGAATAGAAAAAATGCACAGAGGACTGTTTACACATCCTGCCCTCCTCCATATATCCTATTATCTACCTTTCCGTTCTAACACATTAGATGGGTTTCTGGCCTCCCCCATGACTGTGAGGTATGTGCTTACTCACAGACGAGAGAGCCTAAACTCTGATGTAATCCAGGGGAAACAGGGAAGCATTGAGGGGAGGACTACCCTGGTGGTAGGTAATCCAATCCCTCCTAGTGCAATTTGGCAGCTCAAAATAATTACCGACTGGCTGCCCCCAAAATCAGCATCAGCAGCCAGACAAAAGGAGGTGTAGACTTGGCTTGTTAGTAGACACTGATGTAATGTCAGATTTAGTAGGTCACTATAAAGAGGAGGGTAATCTGGATCAAGGTTTGGCCATGTTGCATTCAAAGTGAGCTTGAAAGCTGCTGCAGATGGTACAGTGTGGGAGACAGTAGAAAAGCTGGGTCAGTGAGTCATAAAGAGGCGCTGTCAGTCAAACTGAGGGACTCACCGGCCACAAATCTGCCTGTGAGGTGTGTCTCATATATCTCCACCTCTTCCCACTCACGTTCACCCAATCAGGACCTGATTAAAGGGGTTCGCCTTTCCTGTGACTTATCTCTATCTCTGTTTTCTTCCTGTCCCACAGATGTCCCTTGCTCTTGGCCCATCACCCTCTAGATAATCTGTTTTACGTCTTTATAGTCGCTATCTTTGTTTTGTCATTCTCTTCCATCTCATTGTTTCTTCTAATCCTACTTCATCCCTTCCATCTCTATCGCTGGTCATTAGCGTGTTTCTCCATTACAGTTTCATTTATCTCAATCCAGTCATCCTCGCCCACCCATCCCTCTCTATTCCTTTCTTTTCCCTTTTCATGTGTCACCAGTCCATCTCCGTCATCATTCTCTGCTTCCTCGGATAGCCACTGTCACTGTGTTTATTGTCTTAGTGTCAAACCTAGACCTATGTCTGTCCAGGCATTCTGTTCCATCCCCTTCCATCCCACTCTTGTCGTCATCCCTTTCATTTTCTCCCCAGTGATTGTCCATGTGCCTGTTGTTTCTGGGCATTCAGTCCACTCTGCTGCTTCTTATCGTTCACTGAGCCATTCCTTGCATTCCTGGCATGCTTCCTGGCACTACCGTGGGGTCCAGCCAGATGCGAGGGCGTCTGTAATACAAGGCAGGCGCTGAAGCAAACTAACACCATCCATACATCCAGCAATGACCTTCTGATGAGGATGGACAGTGTGATTGATGAACAGAAAGTAGACAAGGAGACAAGGGAGACATTGGGGGAGATGTAAAGACACAGTGGCGGCGGGTCCGTAATGGTAATGTCTGTGAACTCTGTGCGCCAAAAATAGAAAATGCTGGATAGCTTTCATTTCTAAGTCCTTGACTCACAGACTGCTATTGATGAAAGAAGAAATGTAAGGAATTTAAATGTCTCCCGACAGAGCAGTTTGTGGTTAATTGGAAGCAGCAGGGGGTCAAAGTGCACATAAACACTGGAGACAAGAATAGAGAGATTGGAATAACTTTCGTGTCGTTCCTCTTAGTCACGGCCCTCCAAAGATAAAGGTGGGTCACTAAACTGCACACTAAACAAAGCTTTAGTGAATGAAAAAAGGTCAAGAAAATGAAACTGAAGAGGCGCAGGGGTTATGACAGGTTGTGCTGATGTACAATTAAAAGATGGCCATCAGACTTAGACTCGTCAGCTGGAGATAATGATAATGGTGGTTTAAAAGAATGCATGCAAACACATTACTTCCGTATCTTATTCTCACTATTCCAGAGATAAGATAGTAGGTTCAAGAAGTATGAGGGACAGATAGTGCCCAGTTTATATAAACATTTACAGTAAGCGCTTTCTTTCCGAGAAAGAATACAAAAAACTGCAATACAACAACAACTGCAGAGAATTTCTATCTAAAAAAAAAGGAAGACAGTGTATCTTCTGTGCTGTGTTTGCACCGCTTTAAGTCAAAGTCACTTCAAACCAAAGTTGACATTTCAGTGAACTTGAGGTCCGCCTCCCCTCCCTGTGCGGTCAAAGCACAGCCAACTGAATGTGGAGAGAAGTCTTTTTGATTTCCAAACATTTTCAAATGCACTCAGCTTCCAAACTGTTGTGCTCAGCTCGCCCAGTCCGTCCATCCGCTACTTCAAAACATAAACACTGACAACATGCGGATATGAAATTTCCTCTCCTGTGTTTGCTCTTAGTTATGATGAAATTTACACACTCTGTATGGCTGACGCACAGGAAGTGGTCAGTGGAACGATGGTAGAATCAATACAGCTGCCCATGCGTGCTGTTATAAGTTGTGTTATCTACTATCATTGTTGTGGGAGGTTGATTTATGATTGTCAGCGTGTAATGAGTGTTAATTTAATGAATGGCCAGTGATGAAGGGGGCTAAAGTGCGTCAGCATTCACAGAAACAGCCAGGCCATGTCAAGTTAAAAGGGGGTAGTGGGTTATAAATTGTTTTAAATGCTGGGGTAAACTATTCAACAGACGTAAGCACATGTGTGTTTCTGTATACGTGTATATGTGTGTGTCCATCCATCTGCAAAAGGGCATCGTCCATCCCCCCCCCCCCCCCCCCCCCCCCCCCATGTGACTGGGGTCACGTAATGTTGACAGAGTCAGTCAGTAGGGCCAACTACGACGTCACACAAGTCCTCTTCCCTTTGTCTTCCCGCTCCCCTCACTTCTTCCCCGTCATCTCTCCAGGCCCCCTTACACACACACACCCCTCCCCATTTCCCCTGAGTGTTTGTCAGCAGCTCTCAGCTTCCGTAGAAAAACACGACAACAGGCTCAGTGTGTGGCTGACGCAGACGTACGGCGCGCCGGCAAGTAGTGGTCAGCTCTGATACAGTGTACATCACTCACAGACACACGCACACACAGATGTAGTAACTCACCACAGAAATGGTGCAAGACTGAGAATGCCGCTGAGAGGAGCGGGAGGGAGAGCCGGAGGAGAAAGCGGGAGCTCTGAGACAGTCCTGGGCTCTCCACCGTATTAACACCAGTCTGAGATGTAGGGAGCAAGCAGGGTAGATGGAAAGAGTGTTTGCACAGTAAAAAGTTCCTTTTGCGTGGGTTGCTTGCTTCCCCTTCTCTTTCTCACACTCTGTCTGTGACCTATTGCTTCAACTAGTTCATTCAGAGATTTCTGCCGCAGACGCAGTGAAAGTGGACGTGAGCAGGTGACCAATATAGAGTCAGAAAGGGAGAGGGTTTTGGCTGACTTTCTCACTGTTACACATGCACGTGCACACACACACATACACACTGTGTTTTGTCACATACCATAGAGTTTGGTTTCCAAACAAAATGAGCCTCGTAAATGTGTGTTTAATAGAGAGCTGATTTAAACATTTTGCTCCCCCAGTTTTTGCCGGGAGAAACGTTTGCCTCATGCTCTCCCTTTCATCCCTGCATCCTGCCCTTTGCGCGGCTCTGTGAGCTGAGCCAGTAGAGGAAAACTGCAATAATGATACTGGTTAATGTCCTCCTTTAATGGTCTAATAAAAAGGCAAAGCAACAGATGCACAACAGCCATATCTGTCTGGAGTGGACCATGCACATGGAAAAGAGAGAGAGAGCAATTGACACGCATAATTTGTAAATCACGTCTGTGGGGAGTTTTCCCAGCTAAAGAGGAGTGGGGGGCATGAGAGGAGGTTTTTTTGTTATATATCTGCTGGAAAGAACAGCACATAATGCTGATTACTGACAGTAAGAAAGAGAGAGTCAGAGAGTCACTTTATTGCCCATTGAGTGCAACCCCCTCCTGTGTGTCACTATTCTCCATCCCCCCGCCCCCCCGAACTATTAACACACTCACTTGCTCTCTGACGTAGGTATTAGGGGGCAAGTGGAGGGGAGTAGGGGGGTTTCGGGTAAGTTTGCCATGACAATTCCCCTGATAGGATAGCCGCGCCAGAGTCACGCTTGTGGGAACGCGCCAGAGAGAATGAATGGGAGAGACAGAATGATGGAGAAGAGAGAAAGAAGAGAGGAGGTGGAGGAGGTCATGTGGAAACTTGAAAGTGGTCCTGTTATAGGAGAGTAAATATTAACAGTAATAGGTCGGACCTTTGGTTTTCCCTTTGAACGTAATCTCCGGTTTTGTTTACCCAAGCCCTGCTGGAATTCCCTAGAGGAAATGAGGGTGCTACATAAAAATGATGAATTTATTACTACTCCTTCTCCCATAATCCTTTTTACCATCGGAGCAGCGTTGCGTCATGGCCAACATTTTCACTGTTTACATATGACACTCTGAGGTAAGCAGAACATGAGACTTAACCCTAAAATCCACAAAACTACTTTATCATCCACCTGGACATGGAAATTAACGTGGCAATAAACATTTATGGGAAACCCAACCATATACAAATGAACTGATTTGGTATTTGTTCTCATAATCACACTACAACCTAATCACTTAAGTCAACAATGAACAAAAATCCCCAACATAAAAAAAAATCTAGTCTTGCTCAAGCTCTTCCTTGTCATTATGATAAAGTAAACCACTGATAATCCTTTTGCATTGGTTTAAAGCTGCATTTTTAAAGTCATTTTGGCAAATAGTCTCAGGAACTGAGTGGATTAACAACCTGGCAAAAGGTCAGCGAAGAGTGTGAGGCATTCAAGTGATTTGACGCCTCCGTAATAATGTGTGAATACATGCCATGGCGCACAGGAAACCTAGTGTAAAGCATGACTGAATTAAGTGAAGCTTGTGTGAGTAAAGTTTGTCTGGCAGTGAGGCCTGGCAGGGCCCTGTCACAGGTTCCCCTGATGTCTTTGAGGTCGTAGTCTGAGTGTCTCACTCTGTTTCTCCTCCTATGGTGGTTTACACAGATTGGTGATGTAATGGGTAGCATATGAAGGCCACACACAAACACACACACACACACACACACACACGCACACACACACACGCACACACAAACACTGATGCTCATGCACGTTATACAGACACTGCACTTATACCACCACATACCCATAATTACACACATATACTGTACGCACACCCATTTACACAAACCCTGGATTCCCCCTTTTCCAACAGGCATGCGCCAGTGTGTGCTCGCTCTCACACACACAAAAACAAAAGTCTAAACAAAGATACACAACTCTTTTATTTTTTAATTTTTGTGCACTGACATCTATGCATGTGCGCACACACTCCCACACACACACGCACACACACACATGTAAAGGGCACCCTGCTGGTGTCATAGTGTGTGAGTGATCAGCGCCGGCGGATGGCCTAACAGAAGCCTGTGTGCCTCAGAACCACCCAGGAGACCCCCATCATGAGAGGCAGCCCAGAGAGGGAATGAGGGAGAGTGACTAACTTCACTCTTTCTTTTCTTCTCTCCCCAGCTGTGTCTTCAAACGGCCCTTTGATGTGGGAAATTAAAAAGAGCGAGTGTGTCAATATCTCCCTACGTACAACCGCATTCATCTATTTCCTCCCCTTCTTCTCTTGCCCTCCTCCTTTCACTTCTTTTCTTCTCTACTGTTGACCTGAGAAAACAGTACATGACCCTTTTTCACCGCCACCCACTCGCTGCCACCAGGCCCTCATCATTTGGAGGGTGTTTGTTTGTCTGTGTAGGCCCACCACTGGACTGGCAACTCTGTGTGTATGAGTGTGTGATTGTGCGCATACAAGGCCCACCACTAATTATTTTCTAACCACACCATGAGTGTATGTCTGTGAATGAGGGTCTCCTAATCTCACACCCAGACTTAAAATCGCTTTCTTCCTTTTCCCTCCCTCTCTCTCCCTTTGTGTGTATGTGTGCGTGTCTGTGACTCCCTTGCGATATACAGTATTCGTACAGTATGATGCATAAACTGTCCGCTGACTGGAAACTCATTTTTTGCCCTTTGCAACAGTGGGCCACGCTTTACTGCACCCTACTGAGTGTTTCCAGGCTGCCCCACTCTATGTGCGCGTGTGTGTGTCTCAAAGAGAGAGCGGCAACTTACAGATAGTGTGAGACATCATGTTTGTGTGTGCAGGCTGCATGTTTTTTGGTTTGTCAGATGTTTTTCTTTGACAGTGTGTGTGTGTGTGTGTGTGTGTGTGTGTGTGTGTGTGTGTGTGTGTGTGTGTGTGTGTGTGTGTGTGTGTGTGTGTGTGTGTGTGTGTGTGTGTGTGTGCATCCATGTGCATGTTTCCCCATTGACCCCATCAACCACCCTGCAACCCCTCCGGCATGTGTCCGTCCTACAGTGTGTGTGTGTGTGTGTGTCCGCTCACTGTTTCTATGCAACACTTTCAGAGGCCCCTTCTGGTCTGGACAACACCTCTCTCCTACCCCTATCCGTCTCTCACTCTTTCCTTCACCCTGGAGAGGGAGAGAAGGAGTGAAAAAAAAGGAAGGAGGTGGGTGGGGGGGCAGTGGAAATAACAGGCTGCTGTCTCAGGAGGGGCTCAGAAAAAAAAGAGCAAGGGGTGAGAAAAGGAGGGAGAAAAAGGTGTTTGCCGTGTGTATTAAGTATAATATAGGGAATGCCCTTGTGTGTAGCCTACAAGAGCCCATAAATTGAATAACATAAGCGAGAACACACTTTCGGTGACATTTCACCCTTTGAGTACAGCACAACACACACCACTCTGCACAAGAAAGAAAGAAAAAAAGAAAGGACACAGGCTCTAAAAGAGACATGGTTACATGAGATGTGCTGATATACATGAAAACAATGGGCTTTTTAAAACGTCTGCAGTGATAGAGGGAGAGAGAGGGGGGAAGAGATTTGGAGATGGGGAGATAAAAAGAGGTAGATGGGGACTGATTGGCGCAGGTAGCGGGATGCGACGGAGGAAGTGCTGGAGATAGGGACAGGACAGGACGAGAGAAAGTGATAGAGGAAAGAAAAAAAGAAAAAACAACGGAACATTTTTCCAAGTTGCAAAGGGAGACAGGCAGAAGGGAGGGGAGGAGGAAAGGGAGAGAGGAGGGAGAGACGAGTTGGACGAGCGTGTGTGTTTTTATGAATGAAGTGAGTCACTGCCGATGTGTCATAGGCTTTATAAAGGAAGTTTTAAACAAGCCTAAACAGTTCAGTGCGCGCAAAAATTGGACTTACCATACTCGCATCCCTCTCTCTGCACTTCTGTTGCCTCTCTCTCTATCCAAGTTCAATTTATTTATTAATTTCCTATTTATTTATTTATCCACGTTTGTTGGCTGGTTCCCTTGGATCCGAACCAATATGAAATGTAAGTGATTGTACGGGTGTGTTTTCATTCAAAAAGTTTTTTTTAATTAACATTTCTTTTTCATGTTTGTCTTATTTTTAAACGCCAATATTTTTAAATTGTGGACAAAGTTTCTGTGACTGTTGCTGCTTTTTATCGTTCCTATACAGACTCAATTTTATTATTTTCTCACTTTAAATTCTAAACAATTGCCTTACTTTATGACATGGAAAATGTTATTCTATGTTGATCCTTCAGCTGTTAAAAGTTAGACTATAGGGCAGGCAGCTTAGATGCTCCTGCAGTGTTATTTTGGCTGTGATTCTTGTGGTTCACCTGTAATTATCAAGCATTCATCATTTCAACAGCACTGCGGTTCCCTTTTAATACTTTTAGTCTACCTTGTATTTGAACTTGAAAGGAAAAGAATGAATGAGCTTACTGTTAGAGAGTTGACTTGGCTTGGTCTATATAATTTATACCACCAACTCACGTCCCTATCCAGTTGCAGGTGTGACAATCAGCAGCATTCATTGCGTTGCTTAGGGTAAAGGAGTGATGGTGATATTCACTGTCAAAGCCATGGCTTGTAATGATTTAATGATTTGCATTCAGCCTGTGAAAACATGACTCTGACACTGAAGCTCTACAGGATTTCTCTGCCAAGTCTGGAGCTATTGTTTATATTATGGTGCAATATCTTCCCCAGGAGTTGACAGCCGTGGCCTGAGGTCATTATCATTATGGCGAGATGACAGCGCCTCTCCACTAATTGCTTCCGTTTTGTTCTGCCCCTACAGTGCTGCTCGACTCCTCCTCATCTCTCCTCTTCTCGCTGTTATTGGCTCAGCTGCCTGTATTCACGTCTGCCTCTCCAGTCCCTCAGCGGCGGCCCACTGACATGGATAAACTGTCCAATCAGACCAAAAATCTAATGAAGCTCACTCAAGAACTGCTGGTAAGTGAACATGTCGTCATTCTGATTAGGAGTCTCAGCTACGGATTGGTGGAGAGGCTAATGAGAGTATGGCTGCCCTTTGCTAATTGAATTGTTAGTGTGAAGGTGGAAGAGGATGCAGGTCATTAACGCACCAGAGCCTGCCTTGATTGATCGTTGCCTAATTGTATTTTGGTGTTGATGTTACCTCTCGGTTTAGGTAACGTCACTCTTCAAACTTTCTGCATCATGCACAGCTATGTAAAAGTTGTTGGGCTGAACTAAACCAGGTTTTCTCAAGACTCTAGTCTGACTTAAAGGGAAACTTCAGTATGTTCCAACCTGGACCCTATTTTCCCATCATTTTGTGCCTAAATGACTAATAGGGACACCAGTTTTTTTTTTTTAAAAGGGTCCAGTATTAAGCATGAGCACTTAAGCTGCCAGCCACAAAACAGGCTGCAATGTTATCCTTTGGGGCAATTGCCCTCCATCAATGTTTTGTGGACCCACAAAAAGTGCCGTTGACATTTACAGGCTCAGATTGTTATTATATTATAAATGTCTGACAACATTATGCTAAGACACTAAGATGAGAAATAAAATGTTTCTCTTAACCTTTGGCTTGATCAAAGTCATGTGCCCTGGTAACAGACGTAAATATGTAATTTCAATGCCTTTAATGTTTCATACAAAATATATAAATACGGAACTATACAGTAAGGGTGGAGCCAAATCTGAATAAGGTATTTGGAAAAGCACAAACAGTGGGTTTTTACAAGAACTTATTTTGTAAATTATCTAATGTACTGTTCACTCTATGTGTATTACTTCCCAAGTGTTAACATAGATAAACAGCGAGCCAAACTCCGTTTCAAGAGCCAGGAAGTGAGCATGCTTGCTCCTTTAATTACTTCAAACATAACAGATAAGTCAGGATGACAGTATTCAATTTGAGTGAAACTAGAAAAGAAAGATTCAAAAATGACTTAATGGACTGCTATGTAAGCAACAGGTAAATATTAACTACTTAATGTTAACATTGTAACCCACTAGGTATACAACAGGTAAGTATGAAGACCAACATTAATGTAATAGACTAGGAAGCTAGGTAATTAGCAGGTAAGTATATGATGGTACTTATAGGTTATAACATTAAGCTACAACTTTCAAAAAAACACAAAACACACAAAAGATAACTTTGAACTAGCCATGAGATGATATACATATGCCACCATGTCTTCTCTCATCTGTGCAACAATACAAACGTTTCGTCAGCTTAGGTGTCTTTTTTAGCATGTAAAACATATTCAGGGCAGAACGTTTAAAATTATATGTAGCACAGGTCAGGTTAAATCAGTCTCTGTTCTGCTGTATGTTGCTGTGTCATGAATATATAAACAGCTGCAGGTGAGTGTCTCATGTGGAGCTGAACTTTGGCTAATTGGTCAGTGTAGTTGCCTGTGTTTTGGGAAACAAGGGTTTGAGACCTGTGCTGTGTCTCAAATCACATACCTCTATTAGTATACTTCTGTGTAGTGCACTGTGTACACTCTGTACTTACTTGTACAGTGTGCAAATTTCGAGAGGTTTGTGTTGTCTCAAATCAAACATAGTGGCCATAGCCTATTTAAAACGTCTTTTCAACAGGAAGTCTAGCTCAAGGAGAAGCCTCGTTCCAAAATCTCTTGAGAGTTGAGCTATTGTCTCAATCAGTTATTCAGCCATGACAAGATTGGAGAGAGGAGTGCCTGGAGGAGTTTATGTGTTGAAGTACAGAAAGCATAGCTTAGTGTCATTTATGATTGCTGAATATTTAGATGATTTTAACAACAATTTAACTCTTGCGAGACTTTTCCTTGTGTAAGATTTGGATCAAGCAAAAGGTAAATTCATTTGATTAACTTATTAACGTTTTATTTATCTGTATGGTCCTTTCAATAACAGGATTGAGAACAGGAAAAAAGTGTTGCACACTCTGGCTTCATATGTATTTCTCTTTTATTCAGATGATGATGTTTCGGCCCTCAGGCCATATTTAAAATTCACAATGATAATGTTGACAGACACTTTTAATAACAATCTGTCAGTGGCAAAAACAAGCACTTTTAGAGGGCATACTTTGACGGTGTGCTATTGCCCCATCGGATTACATTGCAACCTGTTTCGTGGCTGCCAGCTCTTACACAATTCTGAACCAATTTCAAAACTATTGTCCCCATTATTTACTTACACACAAAATGATGGGAAAATAGGGTCCAGGTCGAAAAATCCCAAAGTTCCCCTTTAAGCTGCTTTCATTGATGACAGACTGGCTGGAGTCCATGCATAGATCAGGGCAGCAAAAGCCTCAGGGGAGATTTGACCGAGTGATCTCACTTTTAATCCACAGTGGACTGAGAAGGGAGGGGAGGTCTGACTCAGCAACCTTCTGGTCCGCCTGGTCACTTGACTGATGGCACTACCAGAAAGATTGGTGACCATGGAGGCCAGTGATTGGTCATACAAGAATGAGCACCCATTCACAGTGATGGGGTTAGTAGGATAGAGAAACAAAACATACAGGCGAAGGTATTTAAAAAAAATCTCCCATCACGACCATTTTAGAGCTAAATATCAACACTGAACCTGCATCCAAGTGATCCCAAACTACCAAGCATACTATCTGTGAAATTCCAACAAAGTACATATATCTATATGCCTGTTTACACAGAAACATGTTTATGTTCTGTGGCCAGACGGTGGAGTTCACTTGCACATATTGTATGAACAAGTCTGGCTAGAAATCTGATTTTGTTGACAGTCATGGGGGTAGGAACTTGATAACTTACTTTTTGCTCCAGCTGGCAATTGTGTAGCAACACAGTGTTTTAACAGGTGAAAAGAAAGCGGGATCATATCTCTGGATCTTTGGTTACACATGACTGATCTAGATTCTATTTTTGCATTATGCAAATCTCGAAACTCTTTTGTTCAGGGGATAAAATCAAAAATAGCCACATACTCTCTCTAGTCTTGGTCAGTAGATAGTGTTCAGAAAGTGTGAGTGAGTTTGTTGCTTCCAGACTATGTTACAGGTTATCACTGTAGTGGTCTAACCTGGGGTCCAGATGTGAAGAAACCGGCAGTATCAAAGAGTGTTGGGGACAGTATTAGACAGTGTTCAGTAACATGGAAGACTTATTTTTAATTTTTTTCCCTCATTGTGTGGAATTCCACTAAAGAGAGGACAAAGTTAGGAAAGATAAATAGAACGTGAATCCATGGAAAGTCCCTGCAAAAAAAGGAACGAAACTGATGCTTTAAAGAGAGAGAAGTGTGTGATTGTATACACATAGGTCTATATAAGTTTTCAGACGCAAACCGTGTATGTGTGTGAGTCAGTCTGCGTGCATTTTTGCATGCATACTGTATTGCAAATGTATATGTGTGCATGCATTTGTGTGTATGCATTTTTGTGGCCGTGTGTGTGTGCACTGAGGGTTCTGTAAATAGTCATGGTTGTGTAGGTGCGGTGTTTAGTGTTTTGCTTTTGGTCGCCACAGCAAAGTGACTTGATAAAAATCTAAAAGATTTATCACATTCCAGTATTTGCATTCAGGAAGAAAAAGGCTGGATGCTAAGTTCTGTCGGGTGAGGTCATGATCCACGATGGAGAGAGCAAGAAAAGGAGGATAAGAGGGAGAATTAAAGGCTGAGAAAGATGGAGCAAAAACCACAAGAGATGAAGAGATCAGAGGGCCAGCTAGATGACAAGCCAGTGGTGTATGTGTGTGCATGCATGCACATGTGCACGTGATGCTGCATGTGCTTGTGCACCTGGTATGAGTGAGAGGGAGAGAGGGGGAGTGAGAGGAGAGGAGGAAAGCGAGGGATGGAAGAGGACAAAAGCAACAGAGACATAACATTGGACAACAAACATAAGTGAGCTCTTATGAAAGGCTGATGGAGCGACATGAGAGACAATGCAGCACATTCATCACTAAAAACATCAACACAGACAACTGGAAGCAAACAGCACAGCACTTCAAGGAAAACACTGAGTAACAGGTTGAGGAAGTATTTAGCACATACAACCTGTTTACACAATACATTTCTGAGTACTAATCATGCTAATGTTGTTATTTTCCTCTGCTGGTTGGAAATGACGCATGTCACATCAGTCATCTCCATTCAATCCCATTCATTACAGAATCAGGCCTACACCTTTAATACTAAATTGCACAGCTGATGAGAACAGCTGCCTTAGTGAGGCAGAATTCCATAAACCTGCAGTCAGGTTGTTTATCCCCCTCTGCTGGCCAGGATGAGCACTACATCTCCTGTCTGGACGTAGTTTACAACACATCTCTAGCTGGGCAGTGGCACTGCGTCATTCCATCTTTTTATAGCTGTGACCCTGGAGTTTCCCTACAGCCTTGTGTTGTCTGTCCCACTTGGAGCTTTCTTAGTCACTGCATATGTTGTTATCCTCTCTCCCTGCAGAAAACATCCTGTGGGTTCAGGTCATTTGCTCTTATTGTTGACATTTGGGGAGGCTGAATGTGGGTGAACTCACTCTGACCCGATCGACCACACTCTCCTCAGTGAGAGCTACTGTCTCTAAGCACAGAAAACAGTCACCCAATCGAGGTGCTAGACTAATACTTTCCTCATGTTGCCGTGACTTGCCTCAGGATGAGTAAAATTGTGCTGATGTGTGTCTGTGTGTCTTGTTTTCTCTTTCAGAGGGAGCATGCGTTTGACTCAGATGTGGAGCCCCATAGGTTCAGATCTCTGCCAGAAATGAGCAACAGATCAGCCAACGACCTCAACAATCTTGAGGTAATGCTCTAATAATGCATTTGTGTTTGAGTGCGTGCTTGTGAGGGGACAGGGGCTGGTCTGTTTCTCTCTGCAGTTACATCTTGCCACACCCATGCTAAGTCTCTAAAGTATGTCTGTGTTGTTTCCAGCTGAAGCCCACACTCTCCCAGCTGTATGCGGACCTGAAGCTGTATGAGCACCACTTTGAGTGGCTAAACAGGGTTTCAAAGAAGCACCACCACCCTGCACTGCCCAAGTTGGTAGAGATGATCAGAGAGATGAAATCTCTCATCAACATGCTGCACCGTCAGGTAAAGAGCTGAGTTTCCACTCTTGACACTTGTTTTCAATGATTACCTTATATTGGTGTGTGGGAGTTTTAGTGGTTGTTCTAATCTGTCTGCTCATCTCCTCACCTACAGATGCAGAGAGTTGAAGCACCAAGGTTGGCTCCAGCGACCCCCTCCCTCCCCCCTCACCTCCCATATCAGTTTGATGTCCTGCAATCCAGCCACGAGCTTCTCCAGCACTTCAGGCTCTTCTGCGATTGGGCATACAGAGCATTCCTCAGCCTTAAACCCAAAATCTCTGCAGTCCAATGATAATCCATAAACTGAAAGTCTGCAGAGCCAGTGAGCATGCATGGAGTCACCCGTCAGCCAGAGGTGACAGGGACCATGTCACAAGTGTGCACTGTAGTCAAAAGCATTCTGAACGAGGCTCAGACATCAACAAATGACATGCTGAAGAATGTTTCTTTCCATCAGAGCCAAAGAGGATGCGCTATACTGCAGCTATATACATCTATCAGTTTAATATTCAAGAGATTTAAGACTGGCAAACCACCAGTTTACACTAGAGCCTGACCGATTTGGGGTACTTGGGGTGATTCAGATATGGTGTCCTTACATAGTTTGTCCAACAAAGCGCGCTCCGACTCCATTGTTTACAATACTGTCAGCACTGTCTGCAGCATGTGGGGCGGAGTATTAGAGCCAAGCTAACTGTGGTGCGGCTCAAATCAGCAAGAAGAGCCGGCTCTTTCAGCTCCCGAACAGCTCTTCATTAATTAGTATTTCTGGCTTCTATAATTCAGCCAAATTTAGCTTTTTTTTCACCTTGTTACAAAAAAAAAAGCAACTGTCAGACCAACACATGACTACTTTGTCAGTACTGCCAGTAATGAGCAGATTAAAAGGTTTCTGTAGCTCAGCAGACAACAGTGCAGTGGTGGATTGAGTCTGTTCAACGCTATGTTGTGACCTAGCTGACGAGACACAATGCTGGGAAGTAAATAAACAACGTCTCACCAAATGTGTGTAGCAGAATATGGTGTAACACCTCTGCCACTCTTCATCTCTTTACTCGGCATCAGCGACCCACGAGCTGTTTGTGACCGCTAATGTTTTACATGAACGGTGATATATTTACAAAGATGATATTTATTGATAAACAAGAAAAAAGGCATTTCTGATTGGAGTTCAATCAATTAAAATAATGTCTGATACTGCACAGCACTGATCTTTATTTTTCTATGTTAGTCATATCGGTGAACAGTTCACACAGAAAAGATTTATTTCCATTCCAGTTCAAAAATGTACTATATCGGACACCATATCGGTTATTGGTGAATTTTTCCAATCTAAAATCAGTATCGGTATCAGTTTCAAATATCCCATATCTGTCGGGCTCTAATTCAAACGCTACAATGATCATTTCTTAATCTCTCTCCTAGAAGCCTTGTTTGAGACCATGTTATTTATGTATTTATTTATTTATTGATTGTTAGTAATTTATTCAATTTTATTTATTTTAAATCAAAAGTCACTCTCAATCTGTGTTAACAGGAATTTATTTGTCTTGTGTCTCACTGATCCTCAAGGAAAACACAGTAGCACTTCCTAAACCTATAGCTCTGATTATGATTTTTCTTTAAACTAATTTCCTTTTTATGGCATTTGTGTATTTCTTTAGCCAATCATTCTCCCAGTAGATGTAGCACACATTAGGGATAGCCTAGGTTTTCATTACTCTCACTTGCCATAGTGCCATAGTGGCCTTAATTTAAACATTTGTGAATATGTCTAGTAAATACTTTTTTTTTTCTTTTTCTTTTTTTTTGTACTGTACCAGAGGCAGAGTTTCTATTTCCATTGCCTGTTTCTCACATTCTGCATGAGGAGGCATATCTAATGTTGTGGTAAAGTTGTTTGAATGTGCCCTGTTGCTGAGCACTGATGGAGCTGATTAGATTCTTTGCACAAACTTGTTAGGATTAGCCTCTTGGATGAGTGAGATGGCTGATTTTGAAACTGCTTTGGGGTAGAAAAGTTTTTTTGTTTTGTTTTTTCTGTTTGTTTTTTAATTAAACACCCAAAGCCTTAAAATACTATGTATTGTGACACTATGTAAGTAATGTAAATGAGGTTTGTTTCGTTCTTGTCTACAGTATAATGTAGAATACTGATTTTAACACTAAAATTTTTGTTTTTTTTCCTGTTCTAGTATTTGTTACAGTATTGACTATTTATTAAAGTGACAAATGGAACTATTTATTTTGTGCTGAAGGGGGGCAAATCTATCTTTTTGTACTTTTATATCATTTGTATGCGTATTTACTATATAATGCCATCATGTTTAAATTATTGTCGTAACATCAAGATGCCTCTTCCGCACACTGACATTGTGTGAAATATGTGCCTTGGTGAAATAAATGCTAAAGAATGTGCACAATGGATTTTAGTATATCATTTTTGTCAACCTGCAATGTAAACTTTGACAGACAAGCTGAGGGCAGACGTACACAGACACTACATTACCCAGAAGCCTGCGCACCACGGTTAGATTAGAAACGACACATATTAAAAGTCAACATAGCTTCATAAATGCTTTTTGAAGATCTGGAGTGTAAGTAAATTATAGATATGCGCATTTAGTCAAATGTAGACTTTGGAAATATTTTTAAGTGAGGTTTACAAAACGTCAATCTGTCTGTTGGCGCTCCCGGCCAATCATAGTAGCTCGTCTACTGTAGCAAGCAGCCAATCACCGTCGCCGTTCTTAGAAGGCGGCATCGGGTGGAGGACTGCTGTTAGTCTGCGCTGTGTTTATTGTTAAGGTTGTGTGGATTAGCACTGCGGTACCCAGCTCCTTTTCATAATATCAACAATATAGCTTTAAAATGAGTTAAAGGTGGCCGGTGAGTACTGCTTCAGCCTGTATTCATGCAAATCCTTATCGAGCAATTTAACAGAAGCTATTCCGCATTGACGGCTGCTAGATTAGCTTTAAAAGCAGGCCAGTAACTGTTTTTATTGACACTGTAAAAACCGGTGTTTTGTGTAGGTGTGTTGTGTGTTGTGTGTTGGCTTCCTGGGCTGACCGGTTACATTAGGATACACTTATAACGTACATTAACGTGTAACTTAGCAGTAGCCTCTGTGTGTGTGTGTGTGTGTGTGTGTGTGTGTGTGTGTGTGTGTGTGTGTGTGTGTGTGTGTGTGTGTGTGTGTGTGTGTGTGTGTGTGTGTGTGTGTGTGTGTGTCTGTGTGCGTGTGTGTGTTGTCAGTGGGCACCGCACTGCGGGGACGGCCAGAAACGGAATGACGGCCAGGGGAAAGACAGCAGGGAGGGGAGGACGAGCTTCATAGACAGGAAGGAAGGAGGGAGGGAGGCGGAATTTAAAGGGGACATTCTTCACAAGAGTTACCAAGTTATAACACTGTATTTATTTCCATTCGACTTCATGTCAGACTTGGCCTGAGCTATCCACTTGGGATGACAGCTGGTGTTTCCAGTAGTTGTCAGGGAAGGAATTCATCCAAGACATTGAAGCAACAATGAATGAAGGAAAGGTGAAAAAAATAACCATGATACTGCCCCAAAAGTGATCCACACTTGTATCCAAGGAATACCCTCATCTGCCACCAGTTTCCTCTGGTAATGGCTAATTCAGTGGCCACTTTAGTGGTCCAAGCAGAACTTTTACCACCTCAGTCCACCGCCTCCCTCTCTCCGTTCCCATCCCTTCTTGGCTCAGGAGAGGATGGTGAGGACGATAGGGAGACGGGGGAGCTGGTGGATGGAGACAAGGGTGTAGTGGAGGGCGGAGAGGAGGTGGTTCTGGACATGGTGACGTCTTCAGTGTCAGGCCCGGCCCAGCAGCCCGAGCAATCGGACCATCCGTTTCAGTGTTTGGACTGTGGCAAGAGCTTCAGGTGGTCGTCCCGGCTCACCCACCACCAGAGGAGCCACAATAATGAGAGACCCTACCGCTGCAACCTCTGCCCCAAGGCCTTCAAAGGCTCCTCTGCTTTGCTCTACCATCAACGGTATACATATATAATAGTTTTAAAATAACTCGCAACAAAATCTAACACCTGGAATTTAGCTGCTTAGATGTCACACATGTGCAATCATTCAAATGGCAATCAGTTAGCCAAAGGTGTCAAGGTTTGGTCACATTAGTCTGCATTCTCACTCAGTTCCCATAACAAATGAGTTGTCACAATTCCAAAATGGTTAACAGCAACTGTATTACACAGTGTATATGTTAGAAATGTATTGAATGTATGTTGCTGGAATAATTACTTCTCGTCAGAACGTCTGGTCGGAGTGGGTTAAAATGTGAACTCTGACCTGTGAGATTGGAGGAGACACACAGACTTTAATTGTAGGCGTGTCATGTCACACCTTTAATACAATACTGTCCAAGAAAAAATTCTGAAGGAAAGACTGGACCCACATCTGCCTGATTTTACTATTTGTTTAAAAAAAAATTTAAAGCAGTAAAAATATTTACATAATTTATACCCTTCATAAAAATCAAACCTATATTTGGTACCACTGCATTAAATTTACCAAAAGAGAGTGTACCACAATGTATTGCTGTAGTGATTATGTTTCACACATGTAATGATTGTGCATAATTAATTATGCTGTTCCACCTCAATAGTTACTTTTCTGTCACAGGTCTCACTCAGGGGAGAAGCCTTACGAATGTAAGGACTGTGGCAAAGCCTTCAAACGCTCATCTCTACTCCAGGTGGGATTTCAAACCATGTTTTTTTTTTTTTGGTTTGTTTTGCGGTTTTTTGAGTAAAGAAAAATGTCAACATTTGAGAGGAATTTCATATTTTTGTGTCTTTCTCTCCATCCCTAGGTTCATCAGAGTGTCCACACTGGAGTGCGTACCTTTTTGTGCCCCTATTGTCCCCTGACCTTTAAATGGAGTTCTCATTACCAGTATCACCTGCGCCAGCACACTGGAGAGTGCCCATACCCCTGTGACACTTGCCCCAAGGCCTTTAAGAACTCAAGCAGTCTGAGACGACACAAGAATGTCCATCTCGGTCTCAAGCCTTACACCTGCTCGGTGTGTAACAAATCCTTCACTCAGTCTACCAACCTGAGGCAGCACATGAGGATACATACAGGCGAGAGGCCCTACGTCTGCAGTGAGTGTGGTCGTAGCTTCACACACTCATCAAACCTGGCTCTGCACAAGAACTCTCACTCCAACCTCAATGCAGGAGGGAAAGAAGGAAAGAGGGGAGAGGATCCACAGAACAGAAATGATATAGTGGAGGTGGTGGTAGGGGCAGAGGAAGTGACATCGTCCATGTTGACAGACATGGTGGGTTTTGTGAGCCAGGCAGGAACTGATGGAGTAGGGGTGGGGATGGAGGAAGTGTTCCTGTCAACCACCTCATCTGGCCAGAATCCAAACCTTCTCCCCCAGCTCACCCTCACCTCCTCTGGGGAGAATGTTTGTGCGTCCAGGGCCATTGGGACAGAGGTTCACCTGAGCATGGACACCGGGGCCAGTGTGCTGCTGTACAGCTGTGGCAGCTGCAGCCACACCTTTGGCACACGAACAGAGCTAGAGGAGCATCAAGCCATCCACATGGCTCCAGAAGAACACAGGGCCGGTGGGGAAGCAGGGCATGGGGCAGGGATGGAGGTTGGGGATGGGCTGGTGGGAGCCAGCCACCTGCTGGCAGACTTTGAGGAGGTGGTCGAGACGACCACAGTTGCTGAAAGTGGACACACGACAGAGGTGCTTCTCGGACTGACAGAGGGAGCAGATGGAGGCAATGCAGTGAGTGATGAATACACGAAGAGAAGAATAAAACCTTCTCATATTAAATTAAAATACTGCAGTATGAAATGTGTGGATTATATATCTAGCACTAAAAAATCCCTCATCATCAGTTACAAAGTGCAAGAGTTAGATCTGATGGTATGTATTACTTCCTTTGGTTTGTCCTCAGAATGTGGGCACCACCCAGGCCCAGTTTGACCTGCTGCAGAGCTTCACTGAGGTGACTCAGAGCTCTGAGTCCGTTCAGGCAGAGGCCAGAACCACATGGGCAGGGCTGTCGTGTGGCTACTGCAATAAGACCTTCAAGACCAGTGGAGGCCTCAATAGACATGTATCACTGGTAAGAATAATTGTTTTAATTGCTCTATGATTGATACTGTTATGCAAAATTTCAGTGCAGAACTGTATATTGAGTACTAACAATAATATATTGCAGTTTGATTTATCAGTCTTAAAATAATCCTTACCTATTGTGTTCATCCTCTGTTTGTGCAGATGCACTCTCTCTCATCCCAGTCACGTTCCCAGTTCAGCTGCTCCGCCTGTGACCGTTCCTTTCCCCTTCTCTCTTCATTGCTCACCCACCAACACTCACACACCCCTGAGCAACGTCTCCTGGCCGAGGCAGAGGCAGAGATAGTATGTCCTCCTTCCCTTTCCTTGTCTCTCCCGCTTCCATCTTCTCCCAGTCAGGCTGACAAGCAGCAGGAAGGACAAAGGAAGATCCATGTTGACATCATAACTGTCAATGAAGAGCACGAGGAACAGCCGACCAAACCTGCCAAAGCCACCAAAAAGACAGGAGCTAACAAGAGCACTCCTGCTGGAGGTACAGACTTTAAAACAGCAGAACAGACAAAGAACAACAGTTTGGCAGAGATTCATATTTAGAAATCAACTACAGAATTGGAAGCTTGAGTTTGAGCATTTTGCTTAAGCGATTTGGTGTATGATGCATTTCAGCTGCACCTGAAATTCCCATAATACACGGCTTGTCACACTTGATCAAACACCACTTTGTTTAATAACCAAGGAATTTCGTATTGATCTTCCTTGTGTTTCTGTTTCTTGATTATTATTAACTAAAATGATTTATCGCTTTCACAAATCTTTCATACAGAGAGGCCATATCGCTGTTCAGAGTGTGGAAAAGCTTTTAAAGGTTCATCTGGTCTAAAGTACCACATGAGGGATCATACTGGGGAAAGGCCTTACCGTTGCACTGAGTGTGGAAAGAGCTTCAAGAGGTCCTCTCTGCTCTCTATCCACCAGAGGGTAAGGCTCACTCTTCTCAAGGAATTTGCATTCATCACTGTCACTGTAGATCTTTACATTCCTCTAGTTTACAGGAATTGTGACTCTTTAGTATTGTACACACCTTTACAGAATGCAGTCAATCAATAAAAACATATCTTTTCAGTGCAATTACACAATCCATAGTTATTTATCTTGTGGCTAAGTAGCTATTAGAGGGTGGGAATATTTGGGAATGTTGCAGTTTGATTTGATTCTGATTTTTAGTCTAAGGATTCTGAAGTTTCTGAATCATTTCTTGTCTCATTAAATAGAAAAACAGGAAACTAGTTTCAGGGTCTCACTGTAATTCATTGTGTGCCAAACCACAGAGTCCACTACATTGTAAACCTGAATGGCAGTTAAGCCAACTCATCTAAGAAAGCAATAAGACAGCTTTCTCATTTCAAAAGTTGGATACAATAATTTGAGAGTATGTTAGTCTTCTGCCTGTATGAGAATATTAAAAGGAAAGTGTTACTTACTGATCAGCAACACTGGCTAAATATCTTAGTGTTGGAGTAACAGAAAAGAAGTACGCCACTGCGCTGTCACTAACTTTCTGTATACAATAGTGGGGGACATCCTCTTTGCAGCAACACTAGTAGCAGGGAAACCCACCGTTATCCACAACTCTGTACGGCTGCAGGGCTTTTGAAATTTAACAGACCAAGGACTGGGATATTTTCTTAACCCGACCAGAGTTGGCTGAAGTTTTGTTAAGTGAAACAGTGCGTGTTGGTTAGTCGGCTTGTTTGCTAGTGCAGGAGTTCATTGCAGCTGTGCACTAATGTTAGTGGTTGATGGCGTATGAAATATTCACAAAATACTTAACCTTACAAAGCTAATTAGTTAATTATTTATTGTGTCATGCACATGTCATGCCCTTATAAGACACCAAAATACAGTTGTAGTGGTGAAACACAACTAATAATGAACTTGTAAAATCCCAAATTTTTTCAACATGAACTATGAACTAATTTTTTCCACTTACTCCTTTCCTAGGTACACACAGGCGTACGGGCCTTCCAATGCCCTCACTGCCCTCTCACATTCAAATGGAGTTCTCACTACCAGTACCACTTGCGGCAGCACACAGGCGAGAGGCCTTATGTGTGTAAGGAGTGTGGCAAGTCCTTCAAGAACACCAGCTGCCTGCGTAGACACAGTCAGATGCACTCAGGACTGCGGCCACATACCTGCTCCATTTGCTCCAAGTCTTTCTCCCAGACGTCAAACCTCAAACAGGTCTGAATGAACCTGTACTCATTCAGCTGTGATTTCATTCATATCGTATTCCTTTGTGTTTAAAATATGTTACTATACCAATTAATACTACTTTCTCCATTTCTCTTCCTTTACCTCTTTGTTTTTGTTTTTTTGAATTTCTGTTTGCAGCATGAACGCACCCATTCTGGTGAGAGACCCTTTCAGTGCACACATTGCAATAAAAGCTTTACGCACTCCTCCAACCTCCAGCTCCACCTTCGCACACACTCCTCACGCAAGGACTTCAAATGCCCGTACTGCTCGAAAGAGTTCGTCATGCACTCCTACTTGCAGAGGCACATTAGAACCCATGGCAGTGGTGTTCCCCTGCCCTGCCCTGGTGGTGGAGGTAAAGACGGTGTGGCTGTAAAAGCCAGTGTTGGAGGAGTAACCACCACCACAACTCTGCTCAACCCCATCACCCTGGAAGCCTCAGGAAACAGTGGCAGCCTGATTGTGTCCCAACCAGCACTTAATATTCCCCCCAACACCTCCCAGAACTACTTCATGATTCAGACAGCCAGCGGCCTGCAGCTCATTCCTCTAACGTCCCCTCCACCTGCCCCCCCACCTCCTCCGCCACCACCACCACCGTCCCAGCCCCAAAACTTCCTTCTCCTCCAGTGCCCTTCCACCAATGGCAGCCAATCAAGCTTGATTCTCGTCCCTACAGCAAACAACCCTCCACCTGCCCCAGAACCTCAGACTCTCCCTATGCTTCAGACTCTCCAAGCACTCCAGCCTGTCCTAAACCAAACACAGACTCCCATGCCCCAGTTTTCAACTGTGTCACAGCAACAACAGCAAACCAGGATCATAATCACCAACAATAATAACAATGCAAACACTGCTGTTGCCACGCCAACACACACACTCTCAGCCAACTCTCTACTGACCAAGCCCATACTAGGGAAAAGCACACGGACAGCAAGGGGCAGACGGGGACGCAAACCAAAAACTACTCTTCAGAAATCTGTAACAGGTCTTGTTAGTCAGACTACAGGCAGAGATGTATCAGTGACAAACTGTAATGTAACCAATGTCACAGAGAGGCAGAGTATTACTGCTGCTAACACCACCACTGAATCACTACCATCATCTGTATCTACAGCATCCCACTGTCCCCTGTCAGTATCTTGCACTACTGTCTCAAATCTGTCAACTTCCACCACTGTAGCCCCAGCAGTGGATACCTCAGGATCCCCATTATCTGTTACCATGGTTACACCAGCCACCACAGCAGCCACAGCATCAGTTTCTACTCTTGCTACCCATGAAGGGAAACCGCCAACCACTCTGGAGGAAGTAAGGACAGGAGAGTCCATGACAGGGAAACAGTTTGTTTTATGTTTTGATAATGAAGAACAGGCGAAGGAGGGAATGAATATCGGGGAGGGTGGAGAGTCATATGTGTTGCAGTTTGAAGGAGATGCATCAGGAGAGACAGTGGATGGAGGATTGGGTGGGGAGGGAAAATCACTTGTGTTGCAGTTCAAGACCAATGGACAAGGAGAGGGAGAAAAAGGGGGAGATAAAGGAGGGATGATGTCACTTCTGCGTGACTGGGGTGGAGAAAAGCAGGGTGAGAGACAGACAGGAGAGGATGGCAGCCAGAGAGAGTCCTATGTCCTTCATTTCCACACTGAAGCGCAGGACAATAGTGGTCCATCCAGTGCTACCTTCAGCCAAGGGCAAGACAACAGCCTGCAGATTTCCTGCACACCTACCCAAGGTTTGGTGCCCCTTGATGGGCAGGAGGTGGTGTTTGAACTGAGTGGTGGTGGTGAGACCAAGATAGAACAGGAAACCGAGGAGGGTATGCAGATGATAGCCCTGATTGAAGGTGAAGGGGGAATGATGGGAGAAGGAGGGGCAGGTTGCAGTTCTGCAAACGGTAGGATTACTGAGGGTGGAGGAGCCATGGAAAGTATCTTTCAACTAGAAGGAGGAGAGGAAATTGTCATAATCGAGGTCAGCACCAGTAGCTTAAGAGAGGGAAGGATAGAGAGAGGAGTGGAAGGGGAAATCTCACAGACTAGTGAAGTGAAATACGAGAGTGGAACAGCAGAGGCAAAGGAAAAGTCTGTAAAAGAACACAACTCTATGAACAGTTCAGAGGTACAAACATCAACTGAAGATACAGTGAGAAATGGACATATGCCTAACTCTAAAGAGATGCAGTTCTCTAACTAAATGAAATCTGCATGTGTGTTTGAGAAGAAGAAACTGTATGTGTGAATGAATGCCTCACTATTTGTGGGCTCGGTGTGTTAGCACTTTAGTCAGTTTGAGGTCTCCTGGAACTGAGCAAGAACATGCAGTTAGATGAGTACTGTGTTGTAATGCCATGGTGCCACATACTAGAAATGTTATACATTCAAATAGGCTGTACATGGACCTTGGAATATTCCTAAATATATTAGTTTAAATGATACTGTCATTGGCAGTTTGTTTATTAAGTAAATACATTTTTGTGAATACATGTACATGGTCCACTTTCTTCATAGTGTTAATAGTAATAGTAATAATTAAGATAATTATTAATAAATCTGTTAATACCTTTAATTGTTTCCCTTTTTTTGCTTCCTTTAAAGGATAGGTTCACAATTTTGTAACGTCTGCCCTAAAACAACAGTCAGGTCTCCAAATGAACACTGAAATTGTTTTTCTTTCTTTTTTTTTGGCCATGATCATTCCTCTTGTTCATACTGGCAATAAGAAAATCCCTTCAAGATGAACTTATAATGTAAATAATGGGAGACAAAATCCACAAGTCTGCTGTCTTTTTAGTTCAAAAGTCCCTCTGTTTGTTTCTTTAATTCCACTGCAGCTCAACAGGCAAAACACTGTCCAAAGGAAACAAAAGGCTGGGATTTTGTGTTAAACAGACTGTGAATGTGGCACATATCCACCTGATATGACTAGCTGAGATTGCTAAAGCCTCATATACGCTTCAGATAAACTTTTACATGAATTTTTGCACAAAATGACTGTGGACACATTATAGATTTTGTCCTTCATCACTAACATTGAAAGAACATTTGAAGGGGATGATTTATTGTTCAATATTTTCATTTTGTGGACATTTGCATGTTTTGTATTGTCAAAAGCACCTAGTTACAGCTGTACAAGCCTGTCTGTCTCACTCAGCCTCTCTTCAGATTGGATGACATGGCTGTTTTCTGAGTGACACACACCCAGGCCAACCACAGGTAAGAGATTGGAGCCTAGTGTAGGTTGGTAAAACTCACCTGTAAATTGTGATGGACACCGCTGAGGATAGTGTTACCTAACCTTTAGAAGTCTGTGCTATGACAGATTTGCGTCCTGACATCGAACCACTGTGTAGCGTTTCCACCACTGTCTGTCTCTCCTCTGCTCCGTTCTCTGTGTGTAGAGGTGCTAAGCCCTGTCACCGGTCGCCTTTAAAGGGGACCTGTTATGCTTTTCCTCATTTTCAGTCATATATATGTAATGTTACAATGTCAGATGTCTATATTAAACCTGGCCAAGTGTCAAATAATGCAGTAAACGTATGTAGAAGTTATTCCTGTGAGCAAAAAGCTTAGGCTTCAGATTGTTCTAAACGCTCAATTTCAAACAGTTTTTTGTTTTTTTGTTTTACTTATGACATCAGCTCGTGCCATATTTCTTTATTTGGTCATCTGCTCCAAGCACAGCTTACATTATGGTGTTTTTCCATTGTTTTGGGGGTAGTCACACCGAGCCATGACTCAAATCGAGCTGGCACACTGTGAGTGTTTTTCCATTTCACAGAACAGTAAAGTAAGTAGTTTACTTGTTGCAGGCGTCGTCTGCAGCTCTTCATCAAACATCATCACAGTGGCTGTTTCTGTTTGTACTATTCCTCCCTGCATTATTTCGAATGGATCCACTGAACAAAGAGCTCCAAATATTTCCATATGTTGTGTCAACCACTTTTTAGCGCAGTTAATGAAGCTTTGCTAATTCAACGAGGAACATGTTTCATTTCCTGTAAATTCTTACAATAAAAATCTCCCATTATTTAGTTGTTTGAAAGCTTTTAATAGAAAGCAGCAACAGCAGGAAATGCCGGGTTTTCAGAAATAACTGAACTGAGACGGAACTGCTAACTCAGACAGGAGCTCAAACGGCCTGTTTCAGATAGAGGCTGAAATGAGGGGCTGCATAAAGATTTTATCTTATTTTTTTAAGTGTGAATCATGCAATGATAAAAAAAAAATACACTTAATTAGGTGCATGTGCAATCCAATACAACAGCTCTGCCATACATCCTTCATTTACGAAGCTTATACAATTTCTGTTATTGTTGACAGTGTAATTTTACTTTAAATTTATTATTGAGGTGGTGGTGGATGGTGGTGTACTGGAGTGCATTATATTCAAAAGTGTTCCTAATATTTTGCCCCTCTCATGTATGTTAATGGAATGGACAAAATATTAGGAACACTTTTGAATATAATGCACTCCAGTGTGTAGAAGTGGAAATCAGTAACCTTTAATAGCCAGTATGAGGAATGATTACAGAAAACCTCTTTCAGTGTTCGTATGGACACCTGGAAAGTTGTGAACCTATCCTTTAATTCTTTTTTAAACTAAACATACACAGGTTTGAAGCTTTGTTTGCGCCATTTGCTATCCACAGAGCATTTGCGCAGTGCGGATTTTGCGTACGTAAATGGCGTAGGTCGAAGCATTGTAGACGTGTTACGGCGGAGAAAGCGGAGTAAGTCTGTATACAGAATTCCTCCTTTCCTAAGAAACGGCTGTGGACCCTCGACCAAACGTGACAAGCCTACATGGACTTCACAACAAACTGAGGGATAATACTGTTTTTATTTTCTTCTTTCAGCTTAATGTCAGCTGCGTGGTGCAGGAGGTAAGCAGAACCGGGGTTTAGAGCAAGAGTTTTCGAGAGAAGGGGGTCTGATCAGGACAGACCGCAGCTCTTCGTAATAACCATATAAGGATCTGAACGAGGTCTTTTCGCTTTCAACTCTACCTTTGATGATCACAGTAAACGTGCTGATGAAACCACTAATGGTGTGCATACAAATGGTGTGCACTATGCACACCATTTGTGTTGCTACAAACCATCCATAATCCTCATCTGTGCCATCATAGAGCATTGTAAAAGATTAAATACATTGACCCATTTCAACTGAAACCTCTCTGTCATATTACTGATAACTATACTCTAATTTGTCTATTTACATCAGTGTCAATTTCCTGCATGCTTTGGTATTAAACATCCCCACATGGTATTTCATCTTCAGCTGTTTAACCATTAAAATACATTTCTTATGTCTGTTCATTGTTTTGTTTTCTTTAAACGTGTTTTTGCAGGGTGTCTCTGCACAGTGTGGGTGTGGATGAACAGACGGTGGCCTGTTGAGAGCATAAAGCCTAAACATGGTGAGGCTGGAGTTGGATCAAGTGGTGATGAGGAGGATGAAGGAAGACGACATTGAAATAGTCAAAGCCCTCATCAAGGTTTGTACAACACACTCAGATGATGTACAGTAAGTTTTGCACAGACCACCCCCAGTGGAGATGGTATAAACATGTGCACATGACATGCATCTTGTAAGGTATGTGCTGATTATTTGTTATTACACCAATGTCTTTCCAGGAGGGCTGTGAGGGCACAGAAAACCGTCTCATCCTCCACATCCTCACTCGTCCACTCTGCCTTTTCATTCTGGCAGTTTTATCTTCAATCCTGCGCTGCCTGGTGCACTCCTTTATCATGGCCCTTGCTATTCCTGTCTTCCTGCTAATTATCTTTCTCAAAATCACCATGCCACGGTCCACAGGGGTTCTGGGCAGCCGCCGCCCCTACTGGGATTATGTGGGTAGCAGCTTTAGGGGGACACAGGATGAGACTCTGCAGAATCCCTTCTGCAGGACCAGTGGCAAGCCACCTGTGACAAAAAAGGTTAGTCTACTTTGCTGGAAATTCTTTTCACTTTAATAGTTCCAGTAATCAGCAGCCATGAAAGATAATTATCTTTCTTTTACTCAGCAAAGGCACAGGATTGGAGCCAAAGAAAAGGACAAAGATACATCAACAGAGAAGATAACCCCAGAGAGGGAAGGGGAAGCGGGGCAGGTGTGGGTGGCAGACTGTGAGGGAGACATCCTGGGCTGCATTTTTCGTGAGAGTGAGCAGCGAAAAGGTATAGGGAGGATCTGCAGGCTGGTGATAGGCAGCTGGTATCGCAGAGAGGGCCTGGGCCGGCATCTTGTCCAGAGTTTGGAACAGAGGGAGAGGGAAACTGGCTCACACAGAGTATACGCACATGTCCCCTACCCTTCCAAGGTGGGGGAGGCCTTCTTCAGGAAACTGGGTTATCAGCAGCTGGGGGAAGGTACTGATGAAGAAGAAGATAGAGACAGGAAGCGGGAGACACCAGAGAGAGGCTTTCTGGGATACTCACTTACTAAGGTGTTTTACAAAGACCTGTGATTGAGTGATGATGGACTCCTGGAGAGAAAAAAGTGAGCCCACGATTGATTAAAAAATCTCACATAAGCACAAAATGTGTTTGCATCTCTTCTGAAGAGAACGGTGTCATTGCTGCAACATGTTAGGATATTTAAGTTAATCATTTATTTCAAACGTGTTCTTTTTGCCAGTATTTATTGTACTGTATGTGTTGCTGTTTTGAGTTTTAGTTTGTTTTAAGTATATTTTTACCTTTTAAACATTTAACACATGGTTATTTATTATTTAATGTTTCAAAAATGACCTCATCATGTCTCAGGCTTGCTGCTCGCTCATCATTTGTAATGAAGTAAAATATTTATGTAAAATGTGTGTTTCCTAAATATGTGTTTGTGTGGTTCTTTTCTCAAAACTTTTAACACATTAACTCTGTGTGTGTGTGTGTGTGTGTGTGTAGAAGGATTCACAGTTACTGTATAGGAAGTGGTTTATGTGAATCTGCATAATGTAACTGCTTTTATCTCTGCTCAATGGCTTCCGCTGCTCACCTTTGTGTACAGTATATCGGTCCATGAGTCAGCAGAAACAACACTTTTTTGTTTTTTCATGTTGGCTTTCTTTGTTATACTTTAAAGAAAGGCAGGGAAATCAATTCTGCAAGCATTAATGTTGGTAACAGTTCAATCAGTCATTAATTAAATATATAGTTGGTTGATTTAATGACTGAAAGTGCAGTGTAAAAAATTAGAAACATTTTCCAGTCACAATCTCTCAAAAGTAAGTTTTTTATTTTTTTTCCAAATTTGCATACTGTTAATGGAATGCATTTGAGTTGTTTTAAAAAATATATGTAATTTTAAATATAGATTAGTGGATAAAATTAGTCCTATTAATATTTAATGGATTACAAAGAATTCATAAAAATCACACCAGTTGATGTATGGTAGACACTGTTTTTATCATTGATTTGCACTGCAGATTTTAGCACATCAGTAGGGTTTGCAGGTGAATGGCAGTTTGTGTTACTAAGTTGATATATGCAGCCCAAGACTGAGGCTAACCTTAATATGGTTAGCAGGCATTTCGCTTGCATTGTGAATCTCCCCTCCTGCTAACCTCAGACTATGTCAGTATAGCATCAATCTGCCACAGATATACACCACAGGATGTTTGTACAATGCTAACGGGTGTGGGAGGAAGGCATGTCTCACCTGATGTGAAGACAAATAAAGGCCTATACTTAACAGCAAACCCTTGATCATGCAAGCTGTAGTGGAAAATAACCATCCTTTGAATGTCTTTGATGAAAAAGCAGAGACACCCAGTGACACAACAGTGTTATATGCCCAAGTAAGTGTGTGGTCAGGTCATTTTCACCTTGTAAAAACCGTATTTTTACTCATGACACTTCACCAGGTTGTTTCTGCATGACTGTCAAAAGAGCAGACACCTGTTAGCTGGGCCTCTACCCGCCCGATCTGTAGCTATTATTGTTGTCAGGAAACAGATGTGAGTTCACACACTGGAAAGAAAGTCTGTTTGTGACTGTGGTCATGTGCGTCTGCACGGTATGGCTGTGTGTGAGTGTGCGCGCGTGCAGGGTGTGGGCGGGTGGGTTTCGGAAAGTATGACTTGGCATTTCCTACACCCGGTTTCTGCCCCTGACTATGGGTTAAATGCACAGCCATGTCTGGCCATACTGTACTACTCCACCACACACACACACACACACACACACACACAGAGTGAACGAGAGGGATGGGAGTCCACACGAGCGTTCATGTGTGACTGTGAGATGACCTTGGTCAACTGTGGTCAAACCCAGAGAGCTGGGTGGGAAGTGGTTACATATAGTTTGGCATTTGATCAGCCTCTTGAAGTCGTAAAGACACATGCACACAAGATCAAATGTGCAGAGACATTAAGCTTAGTGCATCGTCAGAGTAATGCAATATGATGTGAGGTTGCTCAGAGCATGCAGACACACACATACACATGAATCACTCCAAGTTTGGGCACCACACAATCATAGGATAAATTAGATAAATTTGTTCCAGATGATGTATAACATATAGACTGTGTTAATGACATGCTCGTACAGATGGTTAACACACACATGTGCACATACACACACAGATGAGCTCCAAAAACAGCCACCCTGGGAAACGGTGAATTCCCCAAACCACAGAGTGCATGAGAGGGTGAGGGGAGTCATGGGAAAGCAGGATGCCTGCATGCAGTGCCACTGAGTGTGCAGACTGGGCCAGAGCTAAAACAGACAGAGCAAAGAAAAGACGAGAGCAAAATAATACACATCCTGATTTGGCATGAGCAGATGACAGCATCTGATGGTTCAAAGGCTTATGAGTGAGATTTATCCACAAACTGTGGTCGGTCAGCTGGTCGGCCGGTCTAGCAGACACGCCGGGTGAGGGAGGTCGATTACAGTTCTGCTCCCAGCTTGACACGGTTTGGGAAAACCCAGATCAGAGGCTGAAGTAGGTGTTAGGGCCTCCGAGGTCTGGGAACGCTTATGGCTCCACCAAATCTTGGGGCCCTGAGGAGGTGGGGAACCTGCTATGTGGAAAGGATGAGTAGCAGGATTGGTCGGGTGGCGATCCCATGTGGATCAAGGTGAGAAGGTATCTGGAATATTTTATTTAATGATCAAGGAAAACCAAACTAGAGGGGCTGGGAACTGGGTGAGTCTCAAGTGTTAGGAAAATTCCAGCCATTTGTCTCAGTTTATTGACGTATGTGAAAAACTCCAAAGGTTACAAATCACGTCAAACACTCCTCCTTTTGTGTGTGGTCGCTCAGATTCCTTTGTAAAAAATCTAAGTTGTGCAATGTGTCTGCCCAGTAAAAATCCATTATTGCCTAAGTAGTTGCATTTTAATTTTTATGTGAAATCATTAAAAAGGGGAAAACAAAGAAGAAAGAAAGAAAACATATTTAGAAAATGAATCATTATTTATTTAGAGCTTTGTTTTGCAGCAAGACAATGTAGACCATCTACCTCCTTTGCATCACGCCCCCAAAGCTCACTTTGAAAAATATTTTTGTCCAACCAGAAGCTGCCTCTGTTGTATGCAGGATGTTTATGTTTAGAGGTATATATTCTCAGTTCCCTCCTTCTGCCCCCCCAACACACACACACTTTCACTCTTTCTCATTTACCCCAATTTATTCCCCACGCGTGTCGATTGACAAAGCAAGGCGCGTCTTTCGAAATGATTACAAAACTAGACAGGTGAGCAAAACAGATACATTCTATTTAAATGTTGTATGTCTTTCTGCTTGGTAAACCATACATAGATTGTGCATGCATGCTTTTTAATTGAAATGCATTAGGCATTTAAAAAAAATTAATTATATTTTATTACTAAAAGATAATGTTTAGTTAAATTCGGGTTAAATAAGTATGAGAGTATGGCACTTCTAAGGAATATCAATTAGGGTTTCAGTATTAATGAGTGATGAACAACTGTACTAGTTTCGCTAAAAATTCTGAAAGTGAGAGTGAGACAAAAAGCAGTGAATGTTGGCTCCCTTCTGACTGTCCATCACTCTCATTTGGTTAACCACATGTTTTACATGAGTTTATTGTGCTAACTAACATGGTTAAAACATGAATTCATATGCAACTCATCAGAATAATAAGTAATAAGAACTGCGATTTACTTTAATTTGTTCTTTTTTAAATTTTATTTTATTTGCCTAGCATGAAATTGTGCTGAATATTAAAATAATATCAGCCTACCTGGGTTTTAAAAACAGTAGCTCTTTTTAGAATGGGATCATTGCTGATGAAATACTGACTGGTGATTTCAATAGTTTTTTTCTAAATGGATCTGTAGTCTTTTGGAACAAAACTCAAGTAAATATTCTTGTATCAATTATACTGGGTGTCTCTGTTCTACCTGCACAACATTTCAGTGGCTACTAAAAATGACTGTGTCTTGTCTTGTCTTGCTTTGTCTCAGTGTGCTTTTACCCCGGAAAAAGTTCATTTACCATTACAAGAACGTCCGGTGGGCAAGGGGCCGACATGAAACATACCTCTGCTTTGTAGTGAAGAGACGAGTGGGGCCAGATTCCCTATCCTTTGACTTTGGACACCTCCGCAATCGCAGTGGCTGCCATGTAGAGGTGGGTAATATGGGTGAAGCTGGGAGGAGGGCTTATCAAGAGAGGGGCAAAAAAAGGAATTAAAAAAGATGAATATATGTGTTATTTATGTATCACATTTTCACGTACCACACTGTGGAGCACTTTTCTAATTTTTTTTTCTCCATATAAACTGCATTCCTGTTTCCCTAAAGCTGCTGTTCCTGCGTTATCTGGGAGCCTTGTGCCCTGGTGTGTGGGGGTATGGAAATACTGGACAGAGACTCAGTTACTCCATCACCTGGTTCTGCTCCTGGTCTCCATGTGCCAACTGCTCCCTCAGACTGGCCCAGTTCCTCAGCCAGCTGCCCAATGTTCGCCTTAGGATCTTTGTATCCCGCCTCTACTTCTGCGACATGGAGGACAGCCGCGAGAGAGAGGGCCTGAGACTGCTGAAAAACGCTGGCGTGCAAATCACAGTCATGAGTTACAAAGGTGAAGGATTAGGGTTATAAATCTGTGTGTATATGGGAGACATATAAAAAAATATCAGACTTTAATATAATGTCAGAGCAAGGAACTATTGGAGGGTTAACCCACCCAGATCCAAATTTACAAATTGTTACCTTATCACCATATAGAGCTCAACAACCAGAATTATTTTGTCTATTCCCTTTAGACTTTTTCTACTGCTGGCAGACCTTTGTAGCTCGTAAGCAGAGCAACTTCAAGGCCTGGGAAGAGCTGAACCGAAACTCTGTTCGCCTGACAAGAAAACTCAACCGCATCCTTCAGGTACAGCAGTTAACAAACATGTTTTCCTTCAGTTAAGCTGTTTGAAGGCAATCCAATGATTATGTGTTTAAATGATAATGACGTTATCTTTCTTTCTCTTTCAGCCCTGTGAGACAGACGATTTAAGAGATGCCTTCAAGCTTCTTGGGCTGTGAAACATGACTGTGACTTCCTGTGTTGTTACTATGAGAATCTAGAGAGTAAAATTGATGTTGGTCCATCACTACAACTACTGCACTGAGAATAAGTAAAACTAAAAAACTAAAACAAAAATCCTAGTTGTGGCAAGGCTTGCACAGTTAAGCTGCTTTTGCTTGTTGTTTCCTGTGGCAATATGATCATGTGAAATAAAATAATATACCATATTATGTCATATTGTCTTGTGATATTGACAATAACTGGATTTACAAGACTACATGTCCTAATCTGTACAGAAAAGTGTATTCAGCTAACTGGTGGTGGTCATAATTGCAGGTCATTGTTGGACTTAGTACAGAGTGAGTGTGTAAAATTTGGGTTGCCTACTTGTGAAAGAGCCTTAAAAAGCAATGGTCCAAATTGAAGCAAGGCAGAAGTAAAGGTGAAAGTCAAACTGCTGTATCCTAAATTTCCCATAATGCATACAAAAGCATCTTTTTGTTAGACTACCTGTCTGTAAATTTCAATTTTTTTGTTAAATTGTAATTTTCTTTACAAACCTCCTCCAGAGCCACAGACGACAACTGTTTAGACAGACTGACTAGTTCTCCCAATGATGCGAAAACTGACCTTTATCTGTGAAAATTGTGAAATGCCACTTTAAGGGCACCACTGAAGCTGCAGCGGGGAAGCAGGGACGTTTGTTGGTGCGCAAATACACCGACTATTACGGTCACGTAGCCGATAACGCCACACGGACACACCACACACCGTCACCGCCACCACCGGCGTACACCGACTGAATTAAAGTCAAGATGGCGACCGAGGGTCAGATCGAGTACGAGTCGGTCCTCTGTGTCAAACCTGAAGTCAACGTTTACCGTATCCCACCGAGAGCATCCAACAGGGCGATCAGGTGAGGGGACGGTGGCCTGACAGCGAGCTTTACCGACCCAGCATCCGTAAGCTAGGGCCGTTAGAGCAGAGCAGAGGAGCCGTTGCCTCGTTGCCTCGGCGACCTACCTCCGAGCTCGTCGCCTAACAACGCAGCCTCACGCAACGGCGGCCGCAGTGTGTGTACTGGTCGTTTCTGCTGCGTGTCCACAAGGTCACGGAAACACGTAGCCAGTGTTTGTGTTTTTTTACCTGCACTGTATAAAAATGTTAGCTATTAAACATGGACAGCGTGGTATCTACATCCCTGTCAGTGAGGTCTGTTTATGTGCCATCGTCCAATGGCACCAGTGAGGAGAAATAATGCTCGTTAAAGTGATTTTTTTTGGGACAACTAAATAGCTAATGATGCTTTATTTTTTCTCTCATTTTAATATTCTGACATTTAAGAAAGTAGGTAACACAGTAGCACAAGGTAAACAGCCAGTGTCTTGCTCAAGGACACTTCGGCACGTCGATGCTGGTTGACGTTAAGATGCTCAAACATGGATGCTCCGATTGAAATGCAGTGTTGTCTTTCTGCACGTATCTGAGTGGCCTTGCAGTACAGATGTTGTTGAAAATGTTGACATTGTTTACTGCATTTACACGTCTGTATTTTCTGTGAAGACTCAGAGTCCATGGATAATCCAAGCATAATAACAAAGCCATTATTAGTTATGGCATCACATCAAGATTTGGTAACCTGTGTAATAAACTCAAATCATAACTCCAAAACCCAATCAGAAGGGCTGGAAATATATGCCGCCCCCATCTTCTGTCCAGGAGATATTTGAGGAGACAGTGAGGAGGCAGGAGGCAGGTCATTAAATTCACCTGTGACCCACCTGTTATCCCTCACAGATAATATTAGCCAATGCATTCAGACAGATTACCAAATTGTAAGTTGAACTAGTATAAATTTCTCTTAGGTCCACCATCAATCAAACTACTTAACTGAACAGTAAGAGATGACATGAGTGCGTGTGTGAGAGAGAGAGAGAGACCTGTACACGCCACACTTCTTAGTTGGGGGAATGTGCAATATTTTGGTGTAGAGCATCATGCAGTATTTTTGATGTGTATGTTTTGGTGTATATGGATCTGTGTGATACTACAAGTTAACTGTAGTTTGATTGTACATGTGCACAGATATATTTTGTCTATGGAAAGGCTGTGTGCTGTTACGTCATCTTTGTTACTAAAGGAGACAATAAAGACCAATCTTATCTTATCTTTTTTCATTGGCTGGTGTTCGTGCCTGATCCGCCACAGCTGCATCTGAGTGGACGTTACACCAACCGCACAGTAGCATGGGCCTGAGTCCCATGACACACACGATTGGTTAGTCAGTGACAATATGTAGAGAGTAAGTGTGATGATGTAATAGTTCACCCTTGGGTTTGCCCGTCTAGTGCTTGAGTCATATTTCCTTAGCATAAAAAAGCAAATGAACTGAAGCGTGTCTGAGTTTAGGTTACATCAAAACAATAACATATTAATCACACACACTCAAAAAATACATTTCCTTCCCTGTATCCTGTTTTTCTTACCTTCCCTCCAAGTCATTATCAGTCACAGTAAACTTCTGACACCAGCTCACCTACATCACACTGTCTTTGCGTGTTTGTGTGTGTCTTAGGGCTGCCGATTGGAAGCTGGATGCTCCTGACTGGACGGGACGCATGCGTGTGACGGCCCGGGGCAAAGTGGCCTATGTGAAATTGGAAGACAAAATCTCTGGTGAGATAAGCGCAGACAGGACAGGACATCGTTTACCAGTGCTGCTGCTCTTGTAAATCATTTCACTCTGTCGTCTTCTGTTCGCCCACACCCCCCTCCTCTCTATTACTCATCTATTCCAAGGTGACCCAACCCACGTCCAAGCAAGCAGTTTGTTTTGAAGCAAACATGCTGATAATCTCTGTCCCGATTAGTGCATTTTAGGAACTGTGTGTTCTTGTTGTCCTCAAATAATACCTTATATTAGCCTCTTCTTGATGTGAACTGAATACTGGAAATTTAATTTATCTTGAAATAACAAACAACTAAAAAACAACAACAATATTTCGTCTCTTATTTTAAAACTGAAGCTATCTTAGTGGAGATTTGACCCAGTCAATGTAAATTTTTTAATGTGTCTTCATGATCCAAGTTGTCATTTTGCATCATTTTGCCAAATAGATAATGAGCATCTTTCCTTTGTTGTAATCTGCAGGGGAGCTCTTTGCCCAGGCACCGGTGGATGAGTATCCCGGCATCGTAGTGGAAACAGTGAGCGACTCAAGCCGATACTTTGTGCTCCGCATCCAGGATGACAACGGTGGGTGAACTGTTTGTTGCTAAGCCGTAAATGTTTTGCAAATGCGCCCATAATCAAGAGGTTAATGAGTTTGAACAGGATGCTTGAACCACATTATTTGTGTACTAACTAAACATCAACTGTAGCTCTTAATCTTGTTTGTTGTGTCTTTCCCTCTCATAGGCCGCAGTGCATTCATAGGTATTGGGTTTGGAGACCGAGGCGATGCCTTTGACTTCAATGTTGCACTGCAGGACCACTTCAAGTATGCACATGCTCCATAGTCTGTCATGAATCACACCTGCTTCAGTAGTGATTCATTTACTGTAGTGAAACTTAATCTTTTTGTATGCCTGTCTTCTTCCCTCATCTTCTCCAGGTGGGTGAAACAGGAAGATGAATTAATCAAGCAGGCGCAGGCACCAGACACCACTCCTAAACTGGACCTGGGCTTCAAAGAAGGACAGACCATCACTCTCAATATTGGGGTAACCTTACTTTCATAAAGAGGTTCTTCATTAAAGTCAAGTAGGTTAAATATAGCTTGGATAGTTTAAGAGGTATTTTGCTCTTGAAGATTAAACCATCAAAGGTATACTGCAACTTTTTTCACTACGCTGACGGTTGAGGATTAATTCTTGATTAGGGTTTAACTTTGAGTCCAAACCCAGGCTGAATATATTGTATCTGCGGTCTGCCAAATTACACGAGCCCACACACTCAACCAGTTTTGTTTCCCTTCTCTAGCAATCAAAAAAGAAAGACAGGACTCGTCCACAGAGTTCAGGTGGCTTTGGGCTCCTTCCACCGCCTCCTGGAGGCAAGCTTGCCCCGCCTCCTTCATCCAGATCTAACAATCATAACCCACAGCCGTCTGCAGGAGGAAGTGACACTGGTAGGTAATTGTAACCCCGCATGGAAAAGCTTGAGAGGTCAGGCGCCAAATTACAGTCTGTCTCATGTTTTGTTTTCCAGTGATGTCAATATTATTTTGTGATCTCAAAACGCAAGTATGTTATGTTGAGATCACCAAATTGATTCCTTGTGATGACAAAAAGAAAAACCAAAACATTTTGTAAAACTTTCATACAGTTGGCCAGCATATCTGTGAGTGAGTGTAGCATTATGATAAGCAGTGTAGAGATAGTACAATTTTACACTCTACTGCAAAACAGCTCAGCCAAATCTTTTTTCAGTTGTTAAAAACAGTAAATTTAGTAAAGGTGGATTATAAACATTATCACCCAAATAATCCATTACTGCTGTCTGGCACTGCAGTTTTTCCTCCTGTTCAACCTGTGGCTTGATCTGAATGTGTGCTGCAGTTTCATTTACAGTGAAATTTAGCATGTGACCTGGCTGTGGCACTCAAGAAGTCATACAGAATGAATGTTCATGAAGATGGTCAAAATGAAGCAGAGGAAAGTTATTTCATTGTTGAAAGAACTGGTGTAACATTACATTTCCTTGGCCCCAGTGGACTCTGTTGTAAAGCTGTTTCCAGTGGAGCACTTGTGTCCACACAGTCACAGTCTGAAGGTGGTGAGTGCAAAGTTATGCTGACCTATAGGCACGCTAGCCAAAACTATGACAAATAGACTCCTGTTGTAAAACACTGGATTTTGCCCATGTCCTCTCTCTCTCTCGTACTACAGATGCTTTAAAAATAAATTAAATGGGAATTTACATTGAAAACAGGTGATATTATGTTGTCACATTAGCAGTTTTTTAACTTGATTTACACAAATTGCCACACACTCGCCTAGCCTTGAACACAGATATGTTTTTGTGCTGTGATTGAAGAAAACTGTCTGAGATTTATACCGCCATCTGATCTCAATTGAGGCAAGTGCAATTTTAGTTGTGGTGCTCCATTTATTAAAATTTGTTTTTCTATAAACACTGCCCTGGTTTCTCAGGATAATCCACAGACCTCAATGTGGACAGATTCCAATGAAAGAAATGTTCCCCAAAAATCGAAGGTTAAAAAAGGTTATAGGAGTAAACACAACAGTATCTCTGAAAACTGGGTATTTTTTTATTTCAAAACCAACTTTTCAGCGCTTTTTTTTAGCTGTATTAGTGAAATCCATTATGTTTGGGTTGTGGCAGAAGTTTCAGAGATAAAGCATGCAAAACTGAAACTATCTGCATGGCTAGACACCACCTGGGTAAATGGAAAAATACTAAAGGTTTCTTTATTTAGATGAACTGACCTCTTCAGGATTTTGTTTTGTAATAACATTATTTTTGTTAGATTTGATAGTAGGTGAGAAAACGTGTAAGAGATTTTCTTGCTGTCTATTAGTGGAATTCGCAAATCAACTTCTCAAAATTCTTTCTAAAAATGTTTAGTTTTTATGACAAGAAACAAATAATCACTACACAAATCTATATTTTTATGTTTCAGAGGTGCATTATGTTTCTGTTTTGTTTGATTTTTCTTTCCACCAGGTTGTTTGCTCGACCTGGACTCCAGCAACTCAAACTCAGTGGCTCCATCCAACCCCACCACCACAGCCAGCTCCGACCTGTGGGGAGATTTTGACTCTGTATCCCCGAAGTGAGGAGAGATTCATTTGGTCTTTCTCTCTCTAATATTTCTGTACATTTATGCAGCACTTTTGCAACTTTGTTTTCCCCATCATGGGGTCCCAAATCTCTCTCTGCCAAGCAGGGTAATCCCCTGTACTAGTCAGCTCCTCATGGCTTTTGTTCCAGTCTTAGCCTGAGCTATACCCAGACCTCATGGTCCAGTCTTAACTAGACAGATTTAGAGCTATAGGCCATCACAACTCTGCATCTTCATACCTCCCTTTGATCTTCACCCTCTCCTTTCCTCTACATATTCTTCATATCAATCTAGCCTCCAATTTCTTGTTAGATTTCAGCCTTTGTCCTTTTCCGCCTCCTTGAAATGTCTTTTCCCTAATTTTTATTGTAGAGTATACGTTATAGAAATATGATCAAGAGAGTCATAATCAGAAACAGTCTGGTGATGAATTACAATTAAAAATAACGATGAATGAATTTTATGTACAGAGAATATTTATTTGAAATGTATATATTGTCGGTAGTTTGTAATTATTGTCATTGTGTTGCCATGTATTGCAGTTTATTTCTCTCCAAGTCCCCACTAGGGGACTGACTATATGCACTGACTGACAGTCTACTCTGTCTAACTAGTTAGTAATGCATAAAGTCTGCATTTAACACAGGGATTGTTTTAATATTAGGCTTTGGTTTTAGTGAAGTTTACCACCACAGGATTATACTTGAAAGAAACCTGCTGAACTGTAGAAGTTGTGCTCTCTAGCACTCTCTAGTGGGCTCTTGGGTCACAATAGTATTATTTTAAATCAGGGGGATGTCAAATTGAGCCGCACCTCATAGGGTTTGAGTCCTGGGCACTGTGTGAATTGTTTTAACTGAAGGCCATTGTAAATTAGCACAAAGAGACAGGCAAGTAGGACTGCTGGATTGGATATGGTGTTAACAAAAAGAAAGAGAGGAATCAAGTGCTTTTATCTTTGCCTGGAGGGGAAGCGGAGATGATTTAGTCCATGTTATGTCATCTCTACTCAGCACAGCTGTTAGCTGAGTCTGAGTGAGTCATTTAGGTCATGACCTCTCTCCTGCTCAATGAATAAGTCTGTGTTTCTGCTCTGTCCCGTCAGTTTGGGGAGGCCTTCCTCTCTTTAATTCTTTAAGAAGGTGAGCAGGTCGTAGACCTCAAACCACAGCATGTTGTACTGTACAAACCAAGTTTTAACTGTGAACTTCAATTCCATGTTAAGATGTAATGTTAAGTATTCTGACAGGACTAAGCAGTTTTTTGTCAGATGCAGTGTTTTGTTGTGATATTGTTCTGTACAGACAGATGGATTATGTGACGCTGATATCACATGCACACATGTTGTGACAGATGTAAAGTGGTGTGATGATGGAACAAACAGACAGAGTGTAAAGCCCTAACTATGTTTGTCAGTGTTTGTTTACTGTTCAAATAATATACATTTCTCCCAAATGTTACTTGTTATTCAAACTGTATATGTGTATGGAAATGAATATGCAAAGAAAAACATAAATATATCACTAATGACTAGAACTTTAATTTGTTTTTGTGTTTTCTTTCTGCTGAAATTAACAGTGAAAAGAAAAATCACCTCAAACCAATTTTGTTAGATTTTATTGGATACAATAGTGCACATAATACTGGATTGTCAATGAGTACCTTACAATCCACAAAAGAGTGTCTTTCTTTGTACAATGAAATGACTCAGTGCTGCTATAGGCCCATTACTACAGTACCTTAAATGGATCGTAAACCATGGAAGACATGATCTGTGTCCAAAAACACACAGATGAAATGAGCACACCTTCAATATTCACAGACAATTAAGAGACTAATACACAAACATAGATATGACTCAGCACAGCTATGTGTGAAAGAGAAAGAAAGAGACCCCCAGGTTTTTGAGCAGAGGATTTACGGTGTTATGGGCTGCTTTTATGACAACGACCCTGGGTTTATGTCTCTAAAGGGCTCCATCATCACTGGTGGTCACGCTGCCATCCTTGGCCTTGTTTGCCCAGGTTTTGGGGTTGCTACGGCGATTGCCACACCGTCTCTTTGTAGATGACCTCTCAACACGCCTGGGCCACCCTGACAACTCTCTGCACAGTTCAGCTGTGGAGTTTAAAACAGAGATGGGAATCTCTCTAAATGCACAGTAATAAACCAAACATTATGGTGCTCGTTTTACATGTGGACTGTTTTACCTTTCAGATACTCGTCTTGTTGGCACACTGTCCTCACGCAGATCTCATTGTTGATCACATAAACCCGAGGAAGGCTGTGTCAGAAATGTTAAAATATGAAAATGTCAAATTGTGATAAAACTGTAGTGACAGTAAAACGTATCAATCAATTGTTACCATTTTAACATGGTGCATTTACTCAAGTACGCTGTTTGAGTACTTTTTACTACATTACTGCCACTACATTTCAGAGACAAATAATGTTTTATTCCATCTACATTTATCTGATGGCTTAAGTTATTGCTATTTAACAGGTTAAGATTATACAAAGAAAACAGGATCAGTTTATACATGTTTTTAGATTAAACTAAAGTATAAAGTATTTCAAATCAGCTCTACTTCAGACAGCTACAACATTAAACGCTTACACATTTATGCATCATTAATATTAATCTAATGATGGCATCTGTAATGATAAAACACTGACAAGGGCCTTCCTGCTACATAATGTATACTTTCAATTTTTTGTACTTTTAATTATATTTATAAATAAATTAGATTAATATTATATTTACATCTGAGTGCTTCTTCCACTGTGGATTATGTGTGTATTTAAACTGTAACCCCGGTTTGGACACCAACACCTTATCGTCTCACTCATAAATGTATAAATCACACTGCAGCTGAATTTCTGAATTAGAGAGTATTTCTGTAAAAGAAACTGCAGGTCACCTGTAGAGGCAAAGCCCACCAATACACCTCTTAATGGGCCGATGAACCGAGTACATCCTGGTGCAAGGATACATCTCCTCCCTGCAGTCTGCGGAGACATAAACTAGTATGACATTGAAATTGTAACTAGCGCACTAACAAGATGAAGCAGGCCGAAACTTGCAAATGGGTGAGTGTTTGTGCCAAGAACTCAGTTTAAACGCCCTCTCTGTTCTGTACTCACTGGCTGGCAGGGGTGCCTCAGTGACCTCTAGAAACAAGGAGAGAACACATGATCAGATTGGGAAAACATCTTAGCAGTGACCCATGGCAATGACTCAAGGACTGACAGATGTCATGCAGCATAATTCATCCTGATCTAAAGTGTGATATATATATATATATATATATATATACTTATATGAGGAGAAGAGAATTACCCGTCTGCTGGGCTTGGGCTACAGCGGTGAGTGCTGTGGAACAGAAACCACATGAGGGGAGTGTTTCACAGCATAAAAACAAACACACAGCGACTCAACCATAATTAAACAAGATGATTTGTGTGTTCTGTTTGGCAGAGTTACCTTGGAAACTGCAGAGAAGCAGGACCACTGGAAGGCAGCCCATTCCTTCAACTTGTAAGAGGTACGCTTTACGAGCTGGAGGAAACCGAAGAGGAAAAGAGTCAGGATGATTTCACAGAGTGGAACTGTTCAATATCCTCACTCAGGATTTTTGTGCTGTTTATGTTTTCTTTAATCCCCTTGTAGATAAATTCTCCCAACACTTCACGTCACAGTAATGTTTTCCTTAACGTTTTGCTCCAGCTGAAACTACACATGTGTGGAAGAGTGCTGTGTTTTGGATAACAGACAGGTTGTCATCGTAGATGAATGTCTGACGTAATGCTGCTTCATGTGGAATAATCTGCACTGTATCCTACTATAACTTGGACTGCAAATAAACAGCTACATAGAGTAGCTGCGGGTCAACTGAAGAAAAAGTTTACAATGACACTCTTAAACCTTTTCTAGCTTTGAAAAGTTCTTTTCCTCACTCCTTTTTTTCCTCTTTCTCCCTCTCCTCTCTTCTCTCCCGCCCTGCATCATTCCTCTCGTGATGTGTCAGTGTAACTTTGGAGTCCAAGATGTGAGTTCTCTCAAAAGAATGTGTTTTTTGTGCCCTATTTGAGCACCCCTCCACCCCTCCTCTATTACAGTCACACATTCTTTTCCAGCTCTCTTTTTTGCAGAACATATTACTACTTGCCAACTGTATGATCATCACCAGCCACCGTGAGCATGACAGTTTTGTCACAAGTTGAGTCTTTTCTGCAGCAACAGTCAGTCACAGAGTCATACATTTGTGTTTACGGAAATTTGAAACTGGGTTGTCCTGGGTTAACTCAGTGCATGCCTCTGTTGATTTGTTTATTCAAGTGACATGTTTTTCACTGCTTGTACTTACTGAACTCTGCATGCAACCACATACCACATAACTATAAAATACAAATTCTAAAGTGAAGCAGTTAAACAGGCAAGCATTTGCGGCTCATCTAACCAATATGAAATCCTCCCACTAATATCTTTGGCCGTGTATTATTTTCATCTGCTGATGTTTCTCTCTGTATTTTCCTACAGAATGTATTAAAATCAGGTGAAAAGAAGGATAATTAACTCATACTCACAACTTTTGCTGTCGTCCACAACTGCTTTAGTTTTTATGAATCTTTTGTCTTCAGTTTTTCCCCTCCTTCCCTCTCCTCCTCTCCCTCCTCCTCCTCCTCCTCCTCCTCCTCCTATCCTCCTTCCCATCATAGTTTTCTTGCTTTTCACTCCCCCCCCCCACGCCCCCACCCCAATCTGCTAACAAATTCAACATGCATGGTTGATGTCTTCATGTTTTTCTCTCCGAGTCAAGCAGCTTTTTATGGTCATCTTGAGCAAGTATTTGGTTACAGATATATTCAGTTACAATGTCCTGGACCATTAAAGCAAAACGTTTGTCCTCACCCCAAAAAAGTAGGGCAGGTGTTCTTGTTCATTAAATAGGCTACGTTAAATGTGTCAAGATACACGAGTGGCAAGGGGCTCTAAATACTTCAATCTTCATACAACAGTTACATTCCTTGTAAACATTAACGTAAAAATAATACTAACAGTGTTTTATAAGATAAAAAGAGATGCAGGTTCCAACTGGATAGATTTACTAATATTGAGCAGGTATATTTAATTAAACTTTGGGTTTTCATTTTCTCATAAGATCAGCTCAGATTTAAAGGACATAAATTAACAAAAGTATCCAACCACTCAACAGTGGGCCTCAGTTTTGACTTCTGCAGTTTTTGACATAACCAGCAGGTGGAACAGTATACTTAGAAAAGCGGCCTTTGGCTGCAACATAGGTGTCAGTCAAAGCTACTGAATGTTAAACTATTCAATACTACTAACAGTTGAGTTAAGGCCTCTGTTAGGTTTGACACTAGATTAGTCTAATGTGAGTTTCACAGATGTAACTAAACATGTTTAACATGGATTTTAACTCCCCATTTCACGTGTTGCACAATCCTGAGCACAAACTATTTAACGTCTCTGTCACTACATTGTTTATTGCCAAAGGAATATATTAATTGTTGCTTGGTTTATTTGAATTTTGGGGAATGTTTATCTTATATTTTAGGGAAATACTTAAAACTAAAAAACAAATTAAATGTATTTAGGGATATGATGTCTGCCATTGCAGACTGACATAACAAGTATGCCAGGTGTTCAAGCTTCTTTATTTATTCTTTATTTATTCATGTGAGTGATTTTGGAATTGCCACATTTCAATACTGTACATTAACAGAGGATGTCCTCTGTTAAGTATTTGTAAACCCAGATTAAAATTGAGTTGCACAAGTGTAACCACATAGAACCCAAGAAAGTCTGTGATCTATGATAAGTTCAAGTTACTTTTACTTATCAGCTCTGTTGTTCAGTGCATAAAAATGTGTCCAATTCCTGAAAAATAGACAAGGAATAGATGTGGCACAGTTACTTGCAACTTTGATCAGCAGAAAGATATTAAATGTCACTCAATACAGTGATAAGTAATAGGATTATCAGGGATTTTAACATGTTTTGTGGACAGTATATGTTTGCATGTGTTAAATATTTGTCATCCCTGGACCACAATTTATTAATTATCAATATACATAAGTTACCCTTCAAGTATGCCAGGTGGTTATGTCTGCAAAGATGAAAGTGAATATCAAGGCCATAGTGACCTGACCATTTGTCTCACAGGCCGTTTGTGTTGAAAAGATGCTTTTCATTGGGACCGTTATAGCTACATTGGGAGGGAAACTTGATGCTGCATTGCCTCCCATGGGCTTGACTAATATAAATATTGCTACACATACTCCCGAAGTCACAGACAACAAACCTCACACTGGCTCTCATCCCATGTAGGCCCTAGTCAGTTCAAGAGAGAGCCACTCATCATCCCCTTGACATATTGGGGCTACACCACTGCCGGGTGAGTGTCAGTGGGGTGGTCCTAACAAGGTCGACTGGGCGAGACTGTTGACAGCATGACATATGGGGGGCAGTGTAAGCAAAAGACAGGAGAAGAGGAGCCAAGAGCAACGATCAATCCCGTGAACACATCAACCTGCCACTTGGCCCATTCTGCTTCAACATGAAAACAACATGAAGCGGAGAGAGACTAAAATTGAACAAAGGGAATAAAGACAAGAAAAGAGTCAGGTGGTGGGGGGAGCCAGAAAGCTATGCAGAATGGTGAACATGCCAGATTGTAAACACATGATAATCTCTCAACTTGTTTATTAGTTGGATAGCATTGCATGTGGCATGCCAGATCTGCAATACCTACCCGCTCACTGACCTGCTTTTCACCTCAGTACACTCTTCTCTGTCTGCCTGTCTCTGTTTTTCAACCAGCTAATACATATTTCATCATTGCTGCATTTTCTCTGCGTGAAACAAACACACACACACACACACCTACACTCAGGGGAGCAACTAAACTCTCCCATTAGCACATTGCAATTCTCAGTAACTATTCACTCATGACTATTATAAACTAGATCCAGTGTTGCATAGCAGTGCCTCTCATTGTGCAAAAGCGATAATTTGAGGGTCTCTTACTGAATCAGGATCATGGCTCTCGATCCTGCTAAAGCAATTAAAGCCGTTGAGCCTTAACAAGGGCGGACACAGAGAAAGTTTGGAGGGTAAGTGAAATATTAGGCCATGATGAACCAGGTGGTTTTCTTCACTGTGGGGATACATTTCAGACATTGAACTCTTTTATCCACTCCAGCAATCAATCTGGCTCTTATATCGATGTGTTCCTCCAGACATCGTTCTTGCAACTTGTGGCATCATTTATCAGATATCTGTTTAAATATCGGTTACATCTAATATAGTTTTCCATTCTGTTTTCCCCATACTGTCTCTCCAAATGGTAAAAGATCATTTTAAAGAACATGAAAAACTCTTTTCAAAAGCTAGAAACGAGGTGATGTGAAGTGAGACGTAAGATATAAAATCAGATGCTTCATAGACAGTGAATGTGACACCATGCAGACTGCCATGACGCTAAGTAATCATAAAACTGGAATCTTCCTGATGTTGCAAATCTAAATTTGAGGCTCTTGGGTTTCTTGATTGGACAGTAGGCCTATGTCTACCATTTTCACAAGCGCCTCAAGGGCCGTCATGACTTGAAATAATCTCCCTGACATTTTATTTGTATTTTAGTCAGGGCAGAAGTCCCCATGTAAAGCTGTCCTTGTTTCCCCTGTTTTCATCACGCCTACTCTCTGTCCTCATGAACCTCCAACAGATTTGCACCTCGATCAGCATCTTTGTGTTGGCACTCTATTGTCTCTGTGTACCGTGCCATGTGTTTCCATTTGTCAGTCTGTGGTCCCCCATTAACTCCCCACCCTACTGTCACATGAGCCTTGTTCCTCTGTTTCCCAGAAAACAACGCATCACAGACGGCCGTAACTACAGGAGATATCAAGTGTTTTAATGTAAACATACTATGAGACACAACTAAAGAAGGCCAATGTTCTTGGCTCACATTGGCAGTGACTTGAGAAGGGAGAAGTCCAAAAAGGGTGATGGGTGCACAAAGTAGATGTGACCATAGAAGTAAGGATGAAAGGAAACCACAAGGCCCAAATGGAATAGAAGTAATCAGCAAGAGAAAAAAAAGAAAGCAGAGACGAGAGAGTTAACAGGCGAGATGGGTCACAGTGTTCCATCAGATTGTGCTTTTACAGGCCCATGGACGCCAAGGCAGCCTGACTTTCGCATTTGAAGGGCTGCGGGGTGCAGATAGTCAGAGCGAGGTGATGATGTGCATGGTGTGTAAATAGATGGGTCTATTTATAAATCCATCTGGAGTGGCCCTTAGCAGGGGTTAGCACAGGACCTACTGGCATACACACACATCCACACTGCACATTAGCAGCTTGCTACCAGCAGGGATCCACTCCAATTTGAAAGAGTGATATTTTGAATGTTGCAATATAAAAGTTAAAGTTAAAAGTTACATTTCTGTGATGCATTGTATTTAGTGATTGCAGTAGAAGTTAGCCGAGCTGGGAAGCAAAGTTTTTGGTCTATTTTAAACTTAAAATGCGGCCAAACCCTTTGCCTCTGCAGCAGACAACTGGTATCATCGAAACATGATTCAGTAGTGGCCAAAGTGTACAAAGTGGTCACTAGCGATACTGAAGCATACTTTTGAGAGCACTGTTACTGGAATGCAGGTGATTTTTCAACCAGTAATTGTCCTTTGTGACAAATGTAGGACAAAAGTCCCCAGGAATAGAATGGAGGTCAGCTTGCCATGCATGTTCATTTCATGTGAGCTTTGTTTTACTGTCATCACATCAGTCAATCATATGTCCACGTACAGTATAACAACAAAAAAGGTAATTTTAGCTTCAAAATGATGTATACAGAAATGAGAATGAATATCACGTCTTTCCAACTACAGGTTGTATGCCTGTAATCGGCATTGCCCAAACCTGGAATATCATCTTTATCATCAATATATCTTCTTTGACACTGTGGTGGCATTAGCCATCTTTTATGGGGTGGTCAGCTGGAGCAGCAGCATCTCGGCAGCGGACAGGAGGAGAACTCATTAAGAAGGCCAGCTCTGTAATGGGATGCCCCCTCGACCCGGTGGAGGTGGTGGGAGAGAGGAAAATGATGGCTAAGTTTTCATCTCTAATGAACAATGACTCCCACCCCATGAAAGACACCCTGACTGGACTGGAGAGCTCCTTCATCAACAGACTCCTTCATCCAAAATGTGTGAAGGAGCGATATCGCAGGTCCTTCCTCCCTGCAGCTATCAGACTGTACAATCAGCACTGCACCCCCCCAACATGGACAATTGGACACACTGAACTTTTAATGCAATATTAGTATTTCATGTATATGGACAACACTAATACTTTCAATTGTGTGCAATAAACTTATAATATACATATATATTTATTTCACTTTAATCTGTGCAATAAGAATATCTGGTATATTACCACTCAATACCAATATTACTCTTGTAAATAATGTAAATAATGTCACGACTATTTTACTACACATTTCTTACTATTATTGTCCTTATAGTTTTTTTTGTACTTAGCATTTATTGTTCTCTATTCTTTTTCTTATTGCTGCTCCTATATTCTATTACTGTCCACATGCTGCTGTGACAATGCAAATTTCCCCATTGTGGGACTTATCTTATATTATCCTGCTGGTGTCACTGTCAGGTTGTATTGTTCAGTCCAATTTTAGATGTGCTTCTTCTGTTCAACAACACCTGTTGCTTGAATATGTCAAAGATGATGGACATAGGTGCACTTCTTCAGGTTTATTATGAACTCCTCATAAGTTGTTGATAACATTTCTCAAGTATTTTATTCTTTACATACCACCAAGAACTACTTATGTTGCAAAAAAATGGAGAAAAAAATGCTTACTAATGTTTCTAAGTCTTGACTTTCATCAAAACACAATAAAACATACTAAAAGGTTAGATAAGTATTTCAGTGGAAGCCCAGCATTTATAATAAATAATGTTTTTGTCTATCGTTGGGCCCTGCAGTGGGCTCCATGCTCTGTAACCTCCTTTCAAAAGGTCTTTAATCAAACAGTCTTTGAGTGGAGTCCAAATATTGCACAAAAGGAACCCAAACCTTTTCACATTTGTGCTGGATTTTTTAATTATTAGAACAGTTTTTCCATGTGAATAAAAGAAACAAGTTCATGCAACTAGTTGATGCCTTCCAGTTCTTAAGAATTTTTTTTGTTGTTGCTAATACTATGCCCTTTAATAAAGTTGTTTGAATGTGTAAAGGGAAGGTTAAATAGACTGTTCACTATTCAACTTTTCCCGACTTTGTCAGGAAAGTAAATCAACTAGCAGACTAATGTAAGAAGCTCTGCAAAAATCTGAAGGGACTGAGTAGGATGTGACATTTTTTGCACGCTCCCAAGTGTTTTGCATCACTCCCTCTAATGTCAACAAACATGCAGCATAATGACACAATACAACAAAACGGTACTATCAGACTGCAAACACCCTGCAGATATTATGTCTCCAGCTAATGAGACAGCTGGCTGCCACCATCAACCACAACATATTTCACAACAAAACACAGCTGCCAACTCTCAACTACACACAACTAAAACATTATTTTCTCAACAAAAGAGCAGAAAACAAGCCCTAAAGCAAAAGCAGAACATAACTTAACTGTTTTGTTTTTTCTGTCAGTAGTCCAAAAATGATAATAGGCACACGTTGCGTTGTTGTTCCCCAGCCACAGCTTACTGGGCCTACTGGTGTTTAGTAAACATGGTTTGTAAAATAAAAGTCGGCAGTTTGCAGGTCAGTTTCGGGTGGTTGATTGACACATATTTTTGCAGGTTGTTCCCACCAGTCAGCATCCACAGCTCAACAGGAGCCTCTGTATGTGTGTTTGTATGTGAGCATACAGCAGTGTAGGGAGGAGGACATCACCTGCAATAGTTTCACATTTTGAGCATGCACCAGTATACAAGTTTAGTCCACAGGTGTAGCTTTTGTGAATTTCTGATTTCTACATACAGTCTTTAATTCAAGCAAACGTTTAGAATGTTTTGGAATTTTAAGACTTAAATATCTAATATAATCCTGAACAACCTTCAATAAACATAGGTTTACTCTTAGCCCAGTTTATTGTGTAACCAGATATTTTACATAAAGATTTATTATATACAGTATAGAGAAAGATAAGGAATACCCACTTCAGGATTCATTAAGGTGGCAAGTGAGGCACCAGTGTATAAAGTAACAAGGCATTCTGATGTAGCAGCTGGGATGCCCTTGATATGAGGGTGACTTCTTATCCCAACTGCCAAAGGCTCTAATGCTACATTTAATAACAAAGAGGACAGGCAATCTCCCTGTCTCACACCCTGATATAGCTTCACTGGTTCTGATGAAATATAATTTGTTATGACAGAGGATTTAGTAATGTGAAAAAAATATTCCGATCCAGAAAATTCTTCACAAATGTAAACCTCCTCAAGGTTTCAATTAAATAATAAAAATAATTCTATTGAGTCAAACGATTTATGGTCGTCCAGTGTCAGAACAGCTGCTCGGATTTCCCCAACCAAGTCAGAATACAACAAATATAGCAGGTGACGCACGGTGAAAAAGGAATGTCTGCCAGGGATAAAACCAGCTTGATCTGGATGTGTAATTGTTGCTATATGTTTACTTAATCACTGTTAAAATCTCATGAAAGAAGAACTCAGCTCCTAATTCATCCGGTCCGGAGCTTTTACGTGTGGGAAATGCCTGAATTGCTTATAGTATCATAGTGACATAAAACAGGAGTCCTTTCATTTAGATATGGCAGAGTTAAGGAACTAAAGGACTGAAAGTAATCTGTCTCAGTTGCTGTAGAATTTGTTTGAAAATAATGATATTTTTTATGATGTGACCATGCTGTGGTTAATGTCTGGTTAGGTTTAAGCACAAAAACGACTTGGTTAGGGGTTGGGGAAAGATCATTGTTTGCGTTAAAATGTTCATATGAAGTGTGGTTACTACTTCGTTAAAGTTAGGTAACCCTGACTCGCACAGTCTCCTGCAGCTAAGTCCACTTTTTGCCACGTTGCCATCTAACTACATATCTAACTATGTATCCAACCATCGACCCAGCCCACCTGCTCCTAATAAATAATTCACTTTTTATAGACATCATCTGAACTGGGTCACTTCACTGGGTCATAATTACTACAGCTGCAAGATGGCGTCTGTCACTTAAACGTAAGTCATTTTTGGAAACTAAATATTGGACATCATTTTTGTTGGGAAGACATGCATTGGGGTGATTTTGTGTTTTCAGAGGTCGATCTCCAAAATGTAATGTAATTATGAAGGCTTTATTTATTTAGACAATTCCAATACAAATTTTTTACAGGCATTGTAATGCATCTTCAGCTTTCAGACATCAAACTTTTCTATATCTAGACTCTTCTTATTAAGACACACATATAGCTACATATGGGAATTTATACAATGGAAGTGTTAACTTTAGTAAGAATATTTACAAAAATATTAAAAATACAGCGCCTTGTACTGTATACATTAATCTCTATAAGCATACATAAAAATATATTGCAGCAATGTTTTTCATAAGGTCATTCATTGTAAAACTATCAAAACAATTCCATGAATACGAACAATCTCATACAGACAAAGCTTATCTCTCCCCCCTTCCTTCCCTCACCAGCTCTCCTTCTACCCCGCTTCCCTCTCTTATTTTTCTGGCCTCCTTCTCTGCCTCCTCTGCTTTCCTTTTCTCCTCTCTCTCTGTCTCCATCAGCCACGGACCTCCCAGGTAGCTCAGGAGCTCCTCTGGGCTTCCACGCAACTTGGGCTGCGGGTGGAGCAGCTCGCGGAAAAGAGACATCACAAGTGGACTGAGGCCCTCAAACTGAGAAGGCGGGGGGTTGTTTCTGTGTTTTTTCTTCATGATTGTGTAACAGTCATTTTCCTCCTCAGGTCTCCACTCACTTCCACTGTTCTTCTCCTCCTTTTCTGTCTCCTGGTCAAACCACTCCTTGTATCTTACGTAGCCACGGTCATCATGGGTGCTCTCCTCCCAGGGGAAGCAGCCAGTTAGTAGGCAATAGACGAGTACACCAAGAGCCCAGCTGTCAATACAAGGCTCCACTGATATCCAAATGTCCTCCATCTCCTCCTCAATCCCTTCGCACTCCCTCCTCTGCCTCTCTTTCTCAGCCTCCTTGACAGGCTCCACCTCAGGAGTACAGAAGGGCGAGTCATACCAAACAGCACGAACAGTAGTGCCGATGGCCCGGGCGAGACCAAAGTCACCCAGCTTGACCCAGCGACAGGAACTGTCACACAGGAAGATATTCTCAGGTTTGATGTCACGGTGGACGAAGCCCAGCGAGTGGAGGTGCATCACAGCACTGCTCAGTTGGGACATCACCCTCTGGACACACTCTTCATCCACCCCGGCCTACAACATAGACAGAAAACATAACTCTTAATTAGTTATCATTTCAGATTATATGAGAGGTGTAATTTTGGTGGAGTCTGGCTAGAACAACAAATCATTGGTGCAAAGACAAACAAAATCAGCATCACCACAATGGTTAGTGACGTTCTTGGAAACCCCTGCTTTACCTCACATGCTTCTCTCTTCGGTCAGTAAGCAGGGTGTCCTTGTTCTTATCAGTGCTCTTTAATGTTAGTGGCAGTGACAAAATACAGTGGAGGGCGTGCTGGAAGCTTTTATGAGACAAGCTTTTGCTGACGTAAATGAGAATGGGGATAGAGTCAGCTGTTACATTTTCCATGAAATTCCCTTTGAGAAAGCAACAGTACAGACATGCAGTACGATCTAATGGACAATTGCATCTGATTCAAATCTCTGTCCTGCAGACCAGCCTACAACTGTCTCCTTAAAATTACACTTGTATAGCTTAATTCTTATTTGTTTCTTATTTTTTCAGAGAAAAAGTGCTAAAAGTGACTAAAGAATGAATCATGTTCTTATGCAACAAAGCACCTAAATATCAATAAAGTAAACACATCCATGCCTCATGCAGCATGCCTCAGTTGCTTGTAGATATTGTAGGTAAAACAAATGACAGACATTGTCAGTAAATGTTTTGCAGATATGTTCAGTATCAACATTTTGCAAGTTGCAAGATACATTGATTAACAATGTTTCCTCATTAATTATGTCCTTGTTTCTTTCAAAAGGTATATACTGTTGCATATCAGTAGGATATAAATGTAATTTCTGGGAGAAAAAGTTGCAACATAACATGTGATATTGCAATTAATATTGTACTTAATGTTAATCTCTAAATAACAAAGCACATGCAAGCTTTTGTTCTGCTGAAACTAGAGGACACATCCTCTGCACTTAATCTTGGCTGCATCAAGCATTAAAATGGTCATGTCACACATTCACCCAAACTGACCTCAGACACAATAACGCTGTAAAGGTCACCATAGAGACCGGCTTGTTGGGCAAAGACATAGTAGGATGGCGTGGAAAAGAAGATGCCAAGTGCCCGAGTCAGAGAAGGATGGGTGCAGTAAGAAAGGGAGAGATTGTATTCACGCAGGAAAGAGGTGAGGGAGGTAGACTGACGAGGGAAGAACTTCAAAGCCATTGGGGTTCCTGCAAGAAATTGAGAACGTGTTGAATTTAGAATATTTAGTTAGCTGTAGCTTTAGCTTTAGCTGTAGCTAAATTGCATAAAAAAACTGTCATCATGGATGGAATGAGTGTATTATCAATCACTCACACTGTGAACAAATATAACTTCCCCTTTGGGGCGACTGTATTACACATCTACACCACAGTTGCGGCAACTCTATCCGAGAGAATGTACCAAAGCACTTCATTAGAGCCATAGACGTGCAAAAGGTTAAGTGAACACTATCAAAAGACAGATCTGTTCTCACTTAACTGCAGAACTGACCAACACAGCATGTGTACTTTCTTCAGTGGTGAGAAACCTGAGAGTGAAACCTGAGAGATAAATGTGCTGCCGTGGAGATGTACCCTTTAGCTGATTTCACATAAGTCAGTAGTTCATTAAAACTACAAGTTTAGGACATTTGAGTTTAAATTGAGATATAACCAGCTCAAACTGCCATGACATTTAACCCTAAGACTTGCACCAACCTCTCTTTCTGTGTACAGCCAACATGACCTTTCCATAGGATCCCTCTCCCAGGAGTTTTACCACCTGGAAGTGGTCAGAAACCTTCAGACTCAACATGGACTGCGCCGACAGGTAACATAGCTCGTCAAGTTCCTGACCCGCTGTAGCCTTTAGGAAACACACACGTACACAAATCAACATTAAGTGTCATTGCATGATGCCACCAGTCAAATGATAATTAGTCAACAGAAAGGAGATCCACTACTTGACTGGCATGTGTTGATGTTAATGATAGATAACTTCAGAGAATGAAGTTTAAATCAGAGGCTGCACATTCTGGTGTGTTACCTGAACCTGCTACATGTAACTCATTCTCATGAGTTACAAGGGGATTTAATTGTGTTATGAAAAGTGCAAAAACCTTTTTGCTTGCTTATTCCTATTAAGAGTTGAAGAAACTATTGCAATACCAGCATGCATTTGAGAGAAACTGGTGGAACATGTTGTGTTAGGCTCCTATAGACATGTCTGAAGTTAACATCAACATCAATACAACGTCTTATCAGAGCGATCAGAACACATGGTGCTGTCATTCAGCTTCCAACGTCATTTTCTATTTCATGAAGTCACATCCATGATGACTTCCTTTGAAGTAGATCCCCCACCACATGCCCTTGCAAATTAGGAAGGGTGTGTACGGTTACGACACACAGCTTAATGCAAAAGGTAAACATATTTTTACTTTTGACCTTCCTCATGTACACTTGCGTAACTGAGCTTAGAGGGCAATTGATTTTGATTTTGATTGAAGAATTATCCCTGTTTCCTGCACAACAATGGATACTGGTTAGTGTACAAACATTTTACCTAATTATGGTAACTGATATTTTCCAATCACTAATAAATCTCAGGTGGTAATAAGAGATGGAATGGTGTCATTTTACAATCCAGATTTATTTAAGAGATTATCTGAAAGCCAAACAGGGTAAGCAGTTAAGAAATTGGATGGATCTTATGAGTTATGAGTTGACAAACAAATAAATGTGGTGTGCAGCCAAAAATCTGACTGCACGTTTCATATGCACAGTGTGCTAATTGGCACAGATATTTACAAGAGAACTCTATTTTTTAAAAAGTAGTTGGCCACCTGTTTCAATATCAATGGTGTACGAATTGATGTTGCTATATCAGTGTACTAACAGCCTCCAATTTGTATCTCCAAGAGGACAATATTTTACACTGCCAAAATTCACAGCCTGATAAAACACTGCATTTGAGACAATTTCCAAATGCAGTGAAAGTCAGATTGGTGACATTGTATTGTGTCAACTTATATTAAAGGATAATCACATTGATATAAAGGTATATCGATAAAAGGTAGCACAGAAAAAAATGTGTCTACGTTCATTCATTTACGCCAGTTCAGTGTTTAGAACTGAAAGCAAATGCACTGATGAACTCCTCACACAAATCTCATGTCAGGTATCGTGTACAGAGCAGTTAACACATCCTATAGTTATCATATTATGACATTTTTCAGCTGCTCCTCATTCCACTCATGCCTAAATGAAGTGCATATAGTTTGCTATGATAGTTAGATGCTTGCAAATGTCTTTTATCCAGGTCACAGTTGAACATATGATGCAATAAATCTTCACAGATGCATCTAAAACATTTGCAGCGAGTGCATCCTGATATTTACGTCCTTGCGAGTGGAGGTGATTATTGATTAAACCCCTAAGTTGATGGCCCTTGGCAGAGCAGTAAGAGATCTGAGATACAAAAAGTCTCAGTTAAATGATTTAACTGAGGACTCTTCATGAGCTAACATCATTAACAACTTTGAAGTCCAGTAAGAGCTCCACATAACAAGCTGAAAATCCTCTCAATGACATTGTCCATCAGACCTTTGTAGCCTCGGAGGAACTTTGTAATAAAGAGCCGTCAGTGTGTTTGTGCCATGCCTGCATGTCATCTCACTATATACCTGTAGCTGCAAAAACACACACCTGACCATCTGGAGTGTGTGTGTGTGTGTGTGTGTGTGTGTGTGTGTGTGTGTGTGTGTGTGTGTGTGTGTGTGTGTGTGTGTGTGTGTGTGTGTGTGTGTGTGTGTGTGTGTTGCAGTTTGCCCTTTTTGTGTTTTTCCACAGTATAACAATTTTATGAAAAGTACAAAACCCAGCAGGCTGTCATTGAAGTGCACATGTAAAGTATTTGGATTTATATAAAGTTCCAATACTTACTGTCATTTTCTGTTCAGTTGATTGATCTCTGATCACTTTGTGTCGACTCTTTTCAGCATCTAAAGAAGAAGACCTCCTAACAAGCTGCTCTCGTTGCAACTGGCTACTGTTGAATGCTGGAGATCTGCTGCGGTTTATCCTCGGGTAGACTGATAATTAAACTGGAACTGACACTGATATTTTTGCCTTTGCTCCTTGCTTCCATGCAGTAGCACACCAGTTTTATAGTGGACGCTCAAGGATGTTAGCTGGAGAACTGGATATTGACTGTGTGCTACTCCCCAGGAGGCACACACATTGCACTGCTCTCTGTCTCTTTTCCTACTCTAGTGCCAACTCTCTCTCTCTCTGCCTCTTGCCTGTTATGCTGGCAAATACGCGTGAACCAGATACAAGGTATTTCAAACCTCTCTCTCTCTCTCTCTCTGCCCCCGTGTGCACGTCTCTCTCTCCCACTACACAATGTCCCACCGTTTTCACACTGTCATTCAGCCTGACCACATTAACCTGTCGCTCTCCTTCCTCCCCTCTCCTCAGCTGTCACTCAGTTTCCAACCAAATACGCCCCCCTCTTTCCATGTCTCTCTCTCTCTCTCTCTCTCTCTCTCACCCTCCCAGTCAGTCTGAGTCAGTGAATTCCCTCTACAGTGTAGGATTCCTCATCTAATCAACAGCTATGCTGGAATGATTGGAATAGGCCAACAAGCTGTATCTCTGATCCCTGCATCTTACTGGGATTACTGGGTACAGTCAAGCGTGCTCCTTGTGGACCCTTCCATTGACCAGTATCATTTTCCACTCTTCCTGTATTGCGCTTTGTTCCTGTGTATCTCTGCAGGAGGAACAATTTATGAATTGCATGAGACTTATTTCACCTCAACTTAGATGCTCAATTTCTTGGCTCCATAGTGAAGAACATCTTCTTATTTTATTACCATCAAACAAATTTTTCCACTCTCATCTCAATCTTGTCATAAAATCCATCTCACTTTATCGCTTTCCAGTCGCATGTTATTTTCTATCATCACAGACTGACATGTATAACAGCTGAAACCTTTCGAAACAGCTTCATTCTGTACTTTGCTGTCATCATTGCAGGTCAGGCCTCCTCTCCATCTCCCCCGACACCTCCTCCCCTTTCTGTCAACTCAGATAGATTTCCCTTGGTACTACATGCTATAGGACTATTATTGCAACTGGCTTGATGTGTGTGTTATGTAACACAAACACCGGCTGCTATCACAACGGCTGATCCCTGCTCAGGTTACTACCACTGCTGTGTTGCGACCAGTCACAACCAACATATACTTCCATGTTTGAACTTGCACCATAGGGTCCTTTCGGCCTCTGCTGTGACAACCTCCACAACTCGACCATCAAAACATAACTCATCACTTTCGCTAAAAGGGTTCCTCTTTCATTCACAAATACAGAACATACACATACATACATGCATATGCAGGCACAATGCTCACAGACATATCCTGCTGGTCTGCAGAGGCACATACTGTATGTAAAACAGCAGATGTCCAGGACATGTTTGTTGACAGTTACTGGAAAGTTACATAATGAATTTCTTTGCTATTTGGTTACACTTCTGTATTTTGAGTGCTTTTGACCACCAAAAAGGGAAATTGCTTACACAAGACATGGTCCTCCTTTCCAGCTCTTGCCTCTCAGTGATTTATACAAATCTGGTGTAAAACAAACATTATATATGGTCATGAAAGCAGACAGCAGGACTTTTTAAAAAGAAACATGACAAAACATTTCAAAACAGAAAATATTATTTGTTGGATTAACTAAATGTATCAGTGCTATCGACGTACACACATCCCCTAATTTTTCAGTTCCGATACATGTTGTGAGAATGGTGCAATGAATAAAATAACACAGTTTAAAGATAAGATGAAGCACTTCACCACTAAAACACATTGGAAAACTTGTCAGAGTTTAAACCATGTAGATAGACAGATAGATAGATAGATAGATAGCTAGATAGATAGATAGATAGATAGATAGATAGATAGATAGATAGATAGATAGATAGATAGATAGATAGATAGATAGATAGATAGATAGATAGATAGATAGATAGATAGATAGATAGATAGATAGATAGATAGATAGATAGATAGATAGATAGATAGGCAGGACTCTGAGTTGTAGTGAAAGTCCAAAGTAAGATAAGATAAGATAAGATAAGATAAGATAAGATAAGATAAGATAAGATAAGATAAGATAACACTGCTTTCATACAGGGACTGCAGAGGCCGAATTTGGTTTGTCCCCATCACTTTGAAGGTGTTTTTTGTAATGTTCAGTAGTCTGGTCTTATTCTGAACAGTAAGAGATCCAAACCAGACAGCCATACCATATCTGATAATGCTTTCTAGCACCGCCTGATAAAAAGTTAGCATTATTTCTTTTCGGACACCAAACAATCAGAGTCTTCGAAGGAAGTGACGTCTTTGGGCTAGTCTGGAGCATAGATAATCCACATGAACATTCCAGTTAAGCTTATTATCTATCATAATACCCAAACATTTGAAGGAAGGCACTTGCACAATTACATTATCATGTAACGGGTGAACAGGTACGGAGCCACCACAGTCCCCTGCGGTGCCTCAGTGCTACTCTCCAACATGCCCGAGACACAGCCCCCCAGCCTGACAAATTGTGGTCTTCCTGTCAGGTAGTCCAAAATCCAGGAAGTGAAGGAGGGATCCACACCCATCTTCCTGAGCTTCTCTCTGAGTAACAGAGGCTGGATGGTGTGAATTGGTAGCAATGACATGTCCTTTCATTTATATTATAACATTCACCTGAATTAAAGTCTCAAGGTAATTCTGTGATGTGCAGTGTAAAGGTCTTGTTGTGGATAATAGGATACATCACAAAAAGGTACACTCATGAAAGAAGGACAATTGAGACACAAGAAGCATGATGTGGTGAGTGGTGTTTTAGTTTCAAGATGATGCAGAATATTTGGACCAGACTTGAGTGCTGAATTAAGACTGTCTCAAGATCATGTAGTCGTTAAGTATTTATTACCTTCTTACTGTTCTTCAAATATGTGAATCATATATTTAACTTGATAAAAACTCATAAAAATAACAAATATTAAGTGTTTTACCCAGAGATTTAGAACTATGAGTTATTATTAGATATCAGACTGGATGGCATAGATTTGTTTTGTTTAGAGTGACCTTGATGCCAACCATTTTGAGCTTGTTTGATTGTGAGAAGGATTTCAGCTGTTTGTGCAACTGTACCTCAGGTCTAATATAGTACTAAACGTTGAAATTGAGTCATGGTGTTGTAACGGTGGCGAGCGCGAAAGAAATATAGTTTCTCTGTGACATAACAGTGGAACAACACCTGTCAAAATATCTTTTAAGCTTGTTATAATCACCTGCATTTTTTGTTCATCTTTATGAGATTAATGTTTCCACAGCAGCGCAGCAGAGGTGTATAGTTTGCTTGTGTCATGCTGCAATGTTTTCTTCGGTTTTCTTGAGCCCACTCCTCCCTGAAGAGAAGGCAAAGATAAAAGGATTAAGAGATGAAGGATAAAAGGGGCGCTTGTAACACACATGCATGCCAGCTGCTACAGTGTTGTTCTGATCTACAGGGCTTATGTGTATTATTTATGGCTCCACAGAAGCTGTGGTTTGAAATTAGAGTTAGTCCAATGTTGCCTCTCTGTGGACAGTGTGTGCTATTGCATTAATGAGGACATCTAGCTAGATATTCTTGCTTTGATAATCAATTAATCATTTGAAGTAATTTTTGATTGAAAACATTTCCAAATTCTCAGATTCCAGCCTCTTTATGTGAAAATGTTCTGACAGTAAACTAAATATGTTTGGGTTGTGGACTGTTGGTCTGAACAAATATTTGAGACATTTGAGGACTTCACCTTACACACAAACACACAATGCAAACACACAAATACAAACGACTTTAAAATCATTAATCCTACTTGGGGCAATTTGTTTGGGGCAGCTCATTGTGCAATTGTGTGCAATAGTAAAAGAAAAAAGAAAATCAGGGGAAAACGTACGTTTTGAGTTTGGTTTTAAAATAAACCACTGACAAATAAGCTTGATGGACATTTTAAGAAATGTATATATTCATATATGTTTATATATACATGTTTTTTGGTTTTTGGTTTTTGTATTTCCCCAGTTTTATTATTTTTAAGATCAGCCCCTTTTTTTTAAATATATTCTGCACTATTTTTGAGCCATTGCTATGAAATTTCGTTTGGATGTGAATTGTATAGTGTATAATCTGAATGACAAATAAAATATATCTTAAATCTTCATCTTAATCTTATTACAACTAGTTTGAAGCCAGTCATGTTCCAATATTCAATCTACACAAGTGTGCTATGGAAATTTGAAGCCTCCAGTGCACAAATAATACTAAGAATGGACTTTACAGTGAATCATGTACCCTTACAGGCATCCTGTGTCCAGCAGATCAACTTCTGAAATTAATATAGGACATGAGGAGATGAAATTTTTAAGATTTCAACAATATAATTTAACTTTTTTGTGGAAAAACCATATCAGACACAAATTATTAATCAAAGCAGAGTATTTTATGTACACATTCAAACATATCTGGATGAGATCTTTCATAATACGTTGTTTTGTATATATTTTTATTTGTTATTTCTTGATTTTAGTTGATAAAAAGTTAAATGCTTTATTCACTAGTCTGCTGTCCCAGGAAAACAAAGCTGCGGGGGTGCGGTCTTTCCTGTAGCCGAGAGCGGAAGCGGAAATTCGGCCATCTCCTCGTACATTCAGGCTACAACAGGGTCAGTACACACTTGATTTGGATATTTATTGTGCTGTGTTGTCAACATTTTTTTGACATTTTGGCTTGTCATTTAAACGCGTACATTCCGCATTGTCCTGAAGCAGGACGTGTCCTCGCTGAGGCTCGTAAAGTCTGGCAGTCCTGCTGCCAATTGCGAACTAGCAGCAGCTAGCTGCTAGCTAGCTAATCTCTCATAGCAGCAACAGCAGCAAGTGATTTATTTTACCTCTCAGGCTGACTGCTAACATTAACCTCCGCCTGTATATGATTCGCGTGTGAGATGAGGACACCACCGTTTGTTGAAATATAATTTGTCCGCTCTTCCGTACCCAGCTACAGCCTCTTAATACGCCTGTTTATACTTCACCCAGACTTCACCCAAACCCTGATGTGGCTAATCTGAGCTAACACACACACACACACACACACACAACACACACAGACGACAGCAGCCGCTTTTAGTTTGGATCAATCAACATTATTTAACTGTTCGTTGACCTGCTTTCTGTGACTCAGACGTGGTGATGTCTACTGTGGATGACTCTGTTTGAAAGAGGTGAGGGTATCTATTAACTCTGAGTCTAGACATTGAACAGACCCAGCGTTGGTTTGGCTGGTCGTTGGTCCGTTAGATAAGTCAGCAGATGTGTCTGGGGAGGCTGCAGTGGTCTGTCTGAGGAACGATTATTAACATTATCTGTCCTCAGTGGGTGGAGGTCACTTCTTCTTCATGGGGATGTGTCACGTCAACTGTGTGCAAGTGATAGGAGGACTCAGCTATGGTTTAATGTAAACTCTTTAGCTTATTGATAAACTCTATTTAAAGATCCCCTCCAGACTCTATTGTAAGATGTGTATAAAATACTCTGATTTGAGCAATGATGTGTGTGTGTGATGTTGTTTTTCCACACAAAAAAAGTTCAGTTATCTCCTTTAATTCCTTAAAATTGCTATAAATGCTTTACTATTAATAAATCAATAATCTATAAATATTTAAATATGTTTAACATCTGAAGTTTAACTGCTGGACACAGGACGTCGCCTACTTCACTGTAAAGTTCATTGTCAGTGTTTGTTTACCGGAGGCTTCAAGTTTCCACATCACATATGAAGTGTACGTTGAGTATTGGACCACGATTAGCAACAAACTAGTTGTGATGTCACAAATCGTGCTGGCAGGCACACCTTGTAAAATTGAATTTTCAGCCAGCTCAGAGAAACTTTCCACTTTGAACAGATGAATATAAAAATAGCCTCCTCCTGTCAAAGCCTGCACATACATCATTCTGCACAGAGAAGCTCAAATATTCAACTGTAGGAACAAAAAGAAAAATACATTTTTGAATGGAGGTGGACTTTAACATTTATAGCCATCCATTGAGAGGCATAACTTTAATTGCCTGTGCTTTAGACTGCCATTATTTTCATTATCAATTAATCTGTTGAAGTTCAAACATCCAACTGAAGTCATAAGTAAAACTTTCTTTTGAGTTGAGGGATATATCAGCTATATATCATCGCCACGGCTTGATTTATTGATACTTGGTCACTTGGCAACAGTCATTAACGTGTTTTTTTTAACTGATCCAAGTAAGGTATCTTTCCGTCTTTAGATAAGATAAGACAGAATCCTCTTCAAGTGCACTTTCAGTAGAAGATAAAGATGAAAACAGTTTGTACTTTCTTTTCCATGCAGAATTATAAAGTTGGTAAATTAATTTAAAATTTTTCCAGTCAAGGTGTCAGGGATTGTGGAGCATAATGGAGACAGTGAGAAGCCGCAGATACCACAGGCATGTACTCATGTCTCTTATCAAAGATTAGTTGGCATGTCTGAACTTTGTAACTGAGCTTCAAGTGTCTCTGAACGGACTGTTGCAACTGTGGCCTCATGGTCACTTATGCAACAAGGTCTCATACTTGTCTGACCTAGAATTTTAAATATGTATGCCATGCTAAACATCTGTGTCAGGCTGAATTAAAACATGTTAAAAGGTAAACAGGGCAGTTACGCCCTCAGTGTATTTGTTTTGAATAACTTTATTAATTTGAATTGTTGAAAACTGTTTATTTAAGAAGGTGTGGCTTTCAAGTACACACTACTTATATCTAAAGGATAAATCCAGAGAATAATTTGTGTTTATCATATGATTCAGAGGTCAGTCTGTGCTCTTTCTTGTCACTGTTGTCTGAATGTATGTACTGTGTGTATGTAGAAGAAGTACTGCTGGAGGTTGAGAATGTGATGGCCACGCAGCCGGTGTGGAGAATTCATCGTCGTCCACAGTGAATAGTCTGTGACTTCCTCTCTTAAGAAATAGAAGTCGAGGGAGTGGTGAAGCACAGCGTTTGGACATGATCTTTAATATCCTCTGTTGAACTTTCTCCAACTCTTTTCCTCTGGTTCATCCAAAGAGGAGACCATGTTAAAACTCGAGCAGTGATCTAATTAGTGTTTAGTCTCGTTAGGAGGAGGCAGATGAATAACTTGATAATGATCGGTGTAAATGTGGAGAGCTGTTAAATATACTGACAGCAGAATTAGGTCTGTAGGTGACTTGTTACTCCAGACGTCAGTTTCAGAAAGTTGTCGTTCTTTTGCGACATGGACCAAAGTCAAATCTATTCGGTGAGAAAAAGTGAGATTGTGCCTGTTTAAGGATGCATCCGGTCAGCAACAATGTGTCGCTTTGCTGTGTAAGCAACCAGGCACAAACTATGCTCAGCAGGTACCGAGGGATTCGATACTGTGCCATGAAATCATTCTCCGCATGCCATTACGCCAGCTGCAGCTGGGAGGTTTATGTCAAATTCAGACTTTGCCGCCATGGTGCCAAAGCAGAATTAATCATTTGTTGCAGACGTTTTAGGTTTTTTTCCCTGTTTGTCAATCATTCAGTTTTGCAGATAATATTCTCTCTGTCATAGTTGACTGTGATGTTAATAGTTGAAAGAAGTAAATCCTGATTTTTTTTTTCCTTTTTCTCTGCTTCAAGGTTTTACAGCTGTACACACTGCGATGCCCTTGCACATTGTGCTTTATTAAGTTCACATTTGCATATTTGTGGCCCATCTGTTAACTTAAAAAGTCCTATACTCTTATGACCTTGCACAAAAAGAGATGTCATCTTTCATCACGTTGATGCAGTTTTTTCATAAATTCTTGATCCACCTGAACACCACAGGTTCAGGATGATAATTTATAGTATGAATTGAAGGATTTTATTACCTGAAATTAAAAGAATGGTGATTTTTTTTTAATGTGATGTGCAGCAGGGTGCACACAAGAATGGCTTTAAAAATTCATTTTCTGTTATTTGGAGCTACTATTACAAAGGGTTACAGTTAATAATGATACAGTTAATATAGCTTGGACCTTTTTAAAATATGGACTTATTTATTGAACGGCCCACAAGTCGGAGAAGGTAAAATCTGAACTTGAGGCTTCTTATTCCCGAGATGCCTGGCACAGTCCAGCTCAGCTAATGTAAAACCCACTGCTACAATTTAGATTGGTCAAATTAAATTATTTTCTGAGTCTATTAAAGTATGATGAGCAATGCAAGAGGCTTTTAATTTCTCCCTGTGGCCTGTATTAGTTCAGGAATAGTCTGGTCAGACCACCTGTTAATACTTTTAAGTGCTTTATTTTCTATTGTGACTGAATTAACATGTTCTGAGTTGAAGAGCCTCAACTTTGATAAGTAAGATAAAGCATATAACAAATATGTTCTATCTCTGACCGTCTGTATGTATCTGTAGCTGACTGTGGATCAGCTACAAATCATGTGATTTTTCTTGCTGAATATCTGCTTTGTCCTTATTTTATTATGGTCACTTTGGAGTTAGTTGCCTGTTCTTGTATGTTTGCTGAGGTTTAGCTGTAACCCCTAAATGACTATATGTTTATTTTTAATGTTTGCTCCATAGTTTGTCTCCCTGCGCCTGTGGTTTTTGGACCCAATGTTGCCACGGGAAGAAAAAGACAAACTGAGACACAGCACTCCGTGAATGAGTGGCGCACAAGATAGAAAAGCCAACAGACACCAGGAGGAGAGACCCTTATTCTGCATCATTTTTGTGTAACAGGTGTGTACGACGCCGTCTTTCTCCCCATGCGGATACCAGAGATCACATGATTTTAAATTATCTGCTATAGCCACCGTCTTTCACACTGATTGTTCTATTCAAGGTCCCTCAATCTTTTACACTCGCTCTTCCACATGCGTTCATCCACTCCATTCTTCTCTTGTTCTTGTGCTCTTCTTTTCACTCTTTATCCTTCTTGTTCTTTTTTTTCTTTTATTTGCTTTCACTTAGTTTTACTCATTTGTACTTGCTAGAAATATCAATGTTTTTTGCCCGGTAACTGTTTGTGTTATGTGTTTTACAACCCGTCTTCTCCATCTGCTGTTCAGATTGCAACAGAACTCGAAGGCCCGCCGGTTGCCATGTCGACCTCATCGCTACGGCGACAAGTAAAGAACATCGTCCACAACTATTCAGAGGCTGAAATCAAGGTTGTGTGTCTCTCTGCTCATCTGGCTTTTCTTTTCTCTCCTCTCACTTTTACACCCACATCCCTCATGTGTCCACGAATTTAAGTGCAGCCCATTTGTCTCTGCAGCACAGATGACATTATGTCACTGCTGATAATCTAATATTTCATTGATGCAACCTCCTCACTCGTTCCTCTCATTATACACAATATGAGCTAATCTAATCACATTATCCATTCATTATTTTGCCTCCCTCCCGCTCGTGTGCTGGTGGAGTTTGCATTGTTACTCAGAACAGTGTGGACCTTTTTTTAAATTGCAATAAAGTAATGGATCAAAAATGTTTCTCATCACGGACAATATGTGTAGTGGTTAATTAACGCTTGTCCCTTGCGGTGTTGTTTTTCAGGTTAGGGAGGCGACGTCCAATGACCCATGGGGCCCCAGCAGCTCTCTGATGTCAGAGATAGCTGATCTGACATACAATGTTGTGGCCTTCTCAGAAATCATGAGCATGGTGTGGAAGCGCCTCAATGACCATGGCAAGAACTGGAGACACGTGTACAAGGTCTGTTGTGGCAGTTTATCACAATCAATATTATTGAGATATAATTAACACAGTATACTGTTATCACAACAACAAATTTCACATTGTAATTTTATGACTAGGTAACTGTTTGTATTAAGGTGTGAGTGGTTATGGGAACTACTGAAGAATAATTCTACTTGTTTATTGCTTTAATATGAGCACTTTGACTACCTCAGTGTGTCCAGACCGTTTCCTCAGTTGGTGATTAGTTTTTGTTTTATATTTTCACCAGGCTATGACTCTTATGGAGTACCTGATCAAGACAGGTTCAGAACGTGTTGCCCAGCAGTGCCGAGAGAACATATACGCAGTCCAGACCCTCAAGGATTTCCAGTACATAGACAGGGACGGAAAAGACCAGGTACACAAACACATCCATGCCCACAAAAGTTAAAGTGATTAGTGATAAAGTCCACCTCTTTGGAATGCGGGCACACATTGTCAAACAAGCCTCTTGTGGTTCATTCAAGGACACTTTACAAAGAGTTTCTGACCTCTTGTGCAAACTTACAAAGCCAGTCATAAAAGTTTTTTATGGGATGTTGACAAATGAAACCATGGTAGTTTACAAGCTGATAAACTAACAGTGTAACAAACTGCATGAGTAATTCATTTTATGTCCATTTATGTAATATTCAACATTAAAAGCATGATACTTTTTTTCTAGCATGTCATTGTGGGCCTGTACTTGTATTTTTCCAGGGGGTGAATGTGCGAGAGAAAGCCAAACAGTTAGTGACACTGCTGAAAGATGAAGAAAGACTAAGAGAGGAGAGGATCCACGCCCTCAAAACCAAAGAGAAGATGGCACAGACCTCCAGTGGTGAGACAGCTGCTTTAATCAGTGTTCACACTGATGTAGTTTTGAAAAACGACTTGGCTCACAATAGCACGGAGCTCTGATTAGTTAATAACCTGAGACTGACTCTCATCTGTGCATATTTGTTTCTGTCCCAGCCTCCTCAGCTCCCTCGGCACCCAGCCTGGGGGGCAGCCTGTCAGTGGGCTCTCATTCTGGAGGGGCAGACCCTGAGCAGGCCTGGCCGCAGAGCTCTGGAGAGGAGGACCTGCAGCTCCAGCTGGCTTTGGCCATGAGTAAAGAAGAAGCAGAGCAGGTAACACAAAGCAGCAATTGGAGGGAGGCTAAAGCAATTATATGACTATTAACTGCAGAAGTGTAACTATACCTAGCTTTGCAGTTTAAACCTGTTGCAGCACCTTTGCACACATAGGGATCTTACTGATATTATTCAATACATATAACTAGCTTTGCTCTCACTATGTAACGCCTGACCTCCCTCAGACAAGCGCGGACCCTCTGGAGGATGCTGAGCTCCACTATGCAATCACACTCAGCAAAGAGACGATCCAAAAGGTCAGGGGCAGAGAGTGCGTGCAGCTGACTGGCCACCCGGTCATCAACTATCTGTCTTTCTGTCACATGGAATTTCTCAAACGCACATCAAACATTGATCAATCAAAAAGATGAATTTATGTTCATATTTGTCATGTGTCATTTTCATCAAGAAACAAATTTGCATCAGACTGCAGTAATACTGAGATAATTTTTTTTTACTGCACAGTAGCACGTTCTTTAGTGCACTAAAATAAAGTGTAGATGCTTTTCAAATCTTTGTCAAGATATATTTCAAATGCACAAAAGTGAGCACCCAAGAAATGTATTAACTATGACTGAATTGTTAAATTTGCATGGCATTGGCAAATATTAATCATAATTGACGTAATTTATCACTGAGTGGTTTGTAAGCATTGATTTCTCTTTCTTCTTTGTTAGCCTCTCTGACAGCATGCATTCAACTGTAGTCTCTATTTAAAATGTGCTAATTTCCTTATTGTACCTGTTACACCATCTCCTGTTGTTACTTCTTTATACTGTGTTCACTAAGTGCAAAACTTAATAACTGAGAGAGTGGTTAGAGTCCCGGACCTGCTTTGCAGCTTGACTGGTTTGGTTTATAAACTAATCCAGGGTCTTTCAGGCATAATGCTGTTGTTATTTTGACTTAGCAGCATCAAGCATAAGACTTTTCTAAAGCAGAAACCGCTTGTTCCCTCATGCATTAGTCAGTTTTGTACTTTTTGATAGTCAATCCTCTTCACAGTGAGGTATGATAAAAGGTTACAATAGGTAGGGATGTGCTCAGATGATCTGTATCGGTGCTGATCAAGGCAATTCTTAAAGGTTTGCAGGTGATGGACCATTTACTTCCTTTTTTACTTACTCCAAGTAGACTAGATGAAGCTCTATTGCACTTGAACCTGCTCCTAAGGCACAGCATTATGAGGAAGTAAACCACAAACACCACAAACAGATAAATACCAGGTGTTTCCATGTAGTATTCATAGTGACATCTGTCAGCAATCAAACCAACCACAGCCTCTAAAGTCCTACTGTTGGTTGAAACTGAATCTAAATCTCAGTATTGTGTTTCTGTTGGGATTCACATCCTATCCGTGTCTAAAACATCCAACAACAACAGTCTACAGTTCCTCCTTTTATTTTAAGTAGCCTTGTGGCAGCAGTTATGAATTAGCTTATTTTCTCTGAGAAAGTTCACTAAAATATACAAGCACTCTTTCTGCAGGAGCACTGTGGAAATCAGACATAATTGCAAACTCTCATAAGTAGTGGAGGGACTTGTTGATTTACCTTAATTAACTTGTGACTGAACATGATTTAAAGATCAGGTTTTCAGTCACGAACACCACTGATTCAGCCTTTAGTCATGGAGTTGTAAAGTGATCCTGAGTCTGTGCCCTGATGAGCTTCCCGAGATGTGTGTCTCAGGTTGCTGATATCACAGTGTGTGTGATTGGCAGGAGGAGCGACTGCGCAGGGGCGATGACCTGAGACTGCAGATGGCCATCGAGGAGAGCAGGAGGGAGAAGCTGAAGCCAGAGGAGGTGTGTGTAAAATCTGTCTTTATATGTCTGTCACTGTCTCTGTTCTTTTAATCCTATGTGCACTTCAGAATTGTGTTAGCAGTTATTTAAGTGTCTTTCATAAAATCAGCCACAGATTTGAAACCTAATCATTAAAAAGTTTAAATTAGTAGTGGTAATAAATTAATAGGGACAGCATGTGTTCACATGTAATTTACATTTTATGCTGTGAGATTATTGGAGGTAGTATTACTAGCTTAATTCAGGTTTGAACAAGTCCTGAAGTCTCTGCTGTCACAGTGTCTTTGTGGTTCACACAGGTGACCCTCAGGCCATTGATGGAGTGGAAGGGACTGTAAACACCCGTGCACATACTGCAGGATATATATACATATATATTTATATATGTTGTGTCAGGTTTATCAAGCCACACAACAGACAAGGAACTGAGAATGAACTGATTGCTTTGATGTTTGTTTTTGGTCTGTTAGTCTGTATTTCCTCCTTTTTAGTTTTGTGCATTTCCTCTTTTAACATGGACTAACTTTAGAATATGATTGTTGCTGCATGTTGTAATCTATGATATATTGTCTCATTCAGGGCACTCTGATGGAGCTGAGTGCCGTGGACCCCTGGGGGGGCTCTGCTGCTGGTGCTGCCCCTGCCCCTGCCACTGTTGGCTCTGCGGGACCCTCCCCTCCCCACACAGTTCCTGCTCCTGCCCCTGCCGCAGGCCCTTGGGGCACAACCTCCGCAGACCCATGGGGAGTAGCGTCACCCACATCCCCTACAAGCTCTGACCCCTGGGGTGGAGGAGCCCCACCCACAATAGCCCCTCCTCCAGACCCCTGGGGAGAGACGTCCAACAAAGTTAACAACGTCGACCCCTGGGGAAGCTCAGGTAAACGGCTACAACTCTGCCCACGTGTTGCCTCTCAGGTTGGTGGGAGTGCCCTCGTGACAGAGTATCAAAAGAGAAGCGTGTGCTGCTCCGTGGATGAAAGAGGATCTGAAGACCTCTCGACCTTTACTCCTCCTCCTCTTCACTCAACCGTTCCATTTCCTGTGTACATAACAGCCCTTTTACATCTTCTGTCATGTCACCATGCTGTCATATCTTCTCATTCACTCACATGCTTTCTGTTTGTAATGAGGAAAGCAAGCATGCCAAATCCATTCTCCTTCTGTGTCTAAATCAGGGATTTTTATCCTCTTGTTTCTACTCAGGACTGGCTGTGTCTCAACCAGAGCTCTCTCTTCTCTTGTCCTTTTGTGCCTTTCTAATGTGTAAGGTAGCATCTTGTTATCTCTCCTTTACCTCCATTGAGCTTCAGATACTGAATAGGTGAAAGTAACATGACGGACAGCCACAGAGAATCTGCTCTCACCTGTCCTCACTGGTCCAGTTAGTGGCATTGGAGAGGTCAAGGAGAGAAACACCTGTGTTGGAACCCAGCCCAGCTTCCTGCTCCCTCCTTATTGTGGATTGTACATGTAAGGTGTTGTGTTAACCCTCCCCTCCCCTGCGTCTCCCCTGTAGCTGTGACCCCCCCAAGTGCCGACCCCTGGGGCCCCCCAGTGCCTCCCAGTACTTCCTCCTCGGGGGGGCCAGTAGACCCCTGGGCAAGGGACGGGCCTGTCCCTGCCTCTGACCCAATCTCCTCCGACATCTGGAGTGGCACCGCCAAACACACTAACGGCACAGGTACATTCACACTTAAAGCTACACGGACTCTCAAACACTGAGGTACTGGTGCACACTTTTTGTGGGGATTTTCATAGTTTACATATACAGATTTTTCAACTGCATGCACACAGAACAGTTGTCTTGTCCTACATTTCATCCTCCCCAAGTGTTTGTGGTAATGCTGTTTCACATTGTGGTTTATTAATAAACTTTTTTTATTCAGTGTCTGGGACTGACTTTCGTTTCTTCCTCTTAGGAGATCCCGAGCGACGAGGGTCCTCAGCAACAGGCTGTGACAGCACAGGCTCACCGGTACCCTTTGACCTCTCGTCTTTTGGTTCCTCACTTCCTGTTCGTAAAACCCCGGAGTCCTTCCTCGGCCCCAACGCAGCACTGGTGGATCTTGATTCCTTGGTGTCGTCTAAACCCAAACCCAAACAGCCTCCGCCTCCTTCCATCTCTTCTTCATCAGCACACAACCCCTTCCTCCAGAATACAGGTTAGTTACAGCAGTCATGTTAACGAGGTGTTAACTGAGAGAAGTCACCACAAAGTTCAGCTTTACATTTGTTGACAGAAAACTTCTCAAAGATCTCTATTTGTGGGATGTATCCTGCAGTTTTAGGTAGAGACATCATCAGCAGTGTTCATATTCATAGTCAAATTAAGTCATAATTCAAAATGTAAATGGCCGAAAAGAGTATTTCATTAAAGGATAAAAGGTTTAATATATTTTATATTTTTCTGATTGTCAACAAATTTCAACAGTTTGTCCTCGCCTTAATCCCTCACTGTTGTGACAACAAACTACTAAAAAAAACATAAACAGGGTTCAAAATTTATTTTCTTAGTCCTCCAGCTGAAAAAAAAAATATATTTTTTTTGGCCTGTGAGTGAAGCAAATCTACTGGCCATTTGCATATATTACCAGCGTTTGGCTTATGGCTGGTGCTAATTTTGAGCCCTGCACATCAATAAGACAGCTGTTGCTCTGGTTGATATTTCCCTTTATTGTAAGGAACACAAGCACTGCCGGTTATTTTGAGTTAGTTACACCATAATGTTAATACTGACTAAGGCACCAAATGTGTATCAAATAGCTGCTCAAATTTAGGAAATTGCTGAGTCTCTAAGGTTCACTTCACAAAACGGACTAACATATTGATGGTTTTGGTCTTTTAATGGGATTTGTTGACATTAAGAAAGAATAGAATAAGATATTAAGAAATTATCTTGATCACTGAATAATAAGTAATAATAATAAATAACAATAGTAATAAATAGTAATATATAAGTAAAAAAGATCTCAAATTATTCATTTGTGTTGATTTTTTCTTTTGTTCTCTCTGTGGCCCTCAGGCTCATCTCCTGCTCCTGGCATGGCAGTGACTCCAGGCAGCACCATTTCCAGTAGGGGGGTTTCTCCAACACCTGCTTCCTCCAATCCCTTCGGTGTGGCCCCGCAAATGACCTCCATCTCACCTCAGCCCTCATCACTTGGCCTGAGTGGCCTTCGCACCAGTCCTGTGCCTCCTAATCCCATGCTGGGCATGGTGCCACCAGGAATGGGCATGGGGCCAATGAGTGTGGGCATGGGGGCTCCAGGAATGGGCATGGGCATGATGCAGGCAAGCCCCATGGGCATGCCCTACAGCGGGCTCTCGCCTATGGCGCCCCCAGGCTCGACTCTGTTGGGTCCTGGAGGGGCGGCTCCTCCTCAGCTGATTTTGGGTGGGTCCACTGGAACAGGAGGAATGATGGGGGCAGGAGCACCAGTGGGAGGCGGAGGAACGACGGGAGCGAGTACCAATCCTTTTCTTCTTTGAGGAAGTGTCACCACTACTTTGCTCACCTGTTTCCACCTCCTGTCAAACCTGCTGCCCCCTTCATTCATTCATCCCCCTTCAACACAGTTTGTGTCCAAAAAGAAAAATGTCTACATCTCTATATTTAAAGAAAAAAAACAAAAAATCTAAAATTATGTTTATCTTTTCCTTCGAAAGCGTTACATTTCATTTCAGAGTAATTTTTCCACATTTAGTTCCTTTCATTTCAATATGGGATATTTTTGGGTGGGAAATAGAGATCTATTTATTTTGTTTTAATCCTGTTTTGTTCTGTATTGTTCTTCATGTTGTTTTTTTCAGTCTGAGATGAAGGTAAGTCTGTGAGAGCAGGAGGCATTTTCAAAAGTGTCACTCTACTATATTGTAATATTACTGCACTGAGAGAAAGATGGAGGGAGAGGGGAAATAGCCACTAACAAACTGAGCAGAGAAACTGTTGCACCTGCCTCTTCCTCTGTCCTCGCTCTAGATGAAGACAAACACTGAATCACTGAAATGAAACGAGTGCATGAAGGATGATTTTTAACGAACTCCAGACTGAGAGATGGACTGAAAAACCTGCATTAACATTTCAGGCACAATGTGGTCAAATTGTTTCAACTATTTCACTTTTAATATAATTTAATGTTAAATATAATTTATTTTTCTTTTCTTTTTTCAATATTTGGGAACAAATAAACAAGGAAATCAAACACGACGATGCCATTTAAATCAAATGCTTATTTTTTTTCTTCCTGATTTATTGTAGAAAACTGAAGAGAGCTCTGACATTGGGAAAAATGATGGGATGAATGTGTGTGTAGCATCGTGTGAACGAGATTATGAATGCTCATTTGTGAGTGTGCAAGTATGGAATCGTGCGAAACGCCTGCTTCTGTGTATATTTATCAATCTGTCTCCATTTTTCCTGCGTTCGATCTTATTTCAGTGACTCAGAAAGGAAGTAATGACATCAAATATTTTTGTTTTGCAAAATTGTCACTTGTATTAATACTATGTAATGTTGGGATTTCAAATGAGGTATTATAAGGGTCACACATTTCTCTGCCAATCTATTTTTCACTTTCTTTGTGTTGATCAGAAGCATTAGATTTTTTCCAATCACACTTTTCATACGGGATCCCTGGTTTACAGGTCTCCCAGAGCACCACTGTCCTTGTGTTTCATCCCTCTTTCCTGCGGGGAGGGAGTGCTACTGATGCTTCTTTAAAGAAAAAAAAAAGACAATTATTTCAATGAATGAAAGAAGAAGAAAAAAACAGGGACTTGATGACATGCTCCATGCTGTTCTTTTAATTTAGTTTGATGAATTTATTGTTATTTTATATCAACAAGAAAAAAAAATCTCTTTTATCGGGTAAGGTTGAACTTTGTGTGGTGTTGACTGTGAACATTCACATTTGAAAAGTAAAATGGAAAAAAATCAAAAGAAATTTATGAAATAAAATAAAAAACACAGGATGTGTGTTTGGCTTGTTTCATGCCGCCGATATATGAAATCTTTACTGAGAATGATAATGTGATGAATAAATTTACATTTTTTATTTTGTTTTGTGAACATAAATCTGTAATCTAACACAGCACCCTGCCAATTACCTGCAGAATATAAGCAAAACAAAAGCGATTACAGCATATGAGATTGAATGAAGAAAATACAACTTTCAGTCATATGTGACAAACTTGATCCCAAACTTTAAGATACACAACAGTGAGGCAGCCTCTCCATAGAGTTTAGTGTAGACGGCTGTGAAGAGTCACATTTCTCTGAAAAGTTCCTGCTGTCTTTTCTCCTCAACAGACAGCGAGAGGTGTCAGGCGAGTAGAGAATCCCAGTCAAAGTCGTCCTGGATCTCCTCACTGTTGCTGTGGAGATTTTTTAAGGGGGGACGGTGTCGCGGTGCCATAGTCTGAGGCTGGATCCCAGCTGGGACACAAAGAGAAACATGGACAAGTTCAGTGTACAGCTAAAAGGAAGTGGGGGAACAGTAAAGGGATTTCTTGCTTTTAAAAAATAACTTCTGCTTTACTGAGAACTGCTCAGGAACTCAAGAAGCCTTCACAAACTACTGTAGGATACCACTGAGTCACTTACCGGCTGTGCTTGCGGGCTGTGTCAGTTGGGGTCTCTGAAGGCCGTGTCCCTGCATGTGTAGAGCCCTCCGGGGCATCTGTGCTCCATTGGCGGGGGGTACCATAGGAGAGTAGGGGAGGGGTGAGGGGTGGGTGAGGCTGGCCAGAGTAGGAGGGGGATTAGAGGGGAATGGTGGGACCTGTAAGGAGTGAGGCACGCCGAGGGCCAGCGGGGAGTTATTCCCTGAATTAATCATGCCTTTCTGAGTGAAGAAGCGGTTCAGGGAATCACAGAGGGACGTAAAGAGTGCCGGGTCAAGTGCCCAGTCGCAGAGCTCTGCCTGACGCATGCTCTCCAGCAGGTCTGGAAACAGAAAAGAGGGGAAGTGTTTAAAGGCTGGCAGATAAATGCATTAAGCTTTTCTGTCCATAATGCTCTGGGCTTTTAGAAACAAGTTATCATGAGAGCAAAAGCCCTTAATAAATGAAGAAAATACAGATTAATCATTAGCTGCCATCAAGTATACACTCTGGTTGGTAAAATGTTACTAGGCAATGTTATAGTAGATGCAAAAGACAAACATCTTAAAGGGTCAGTTCACCTAAATGACTAAACATGTATTTTACACTCATCTGCAGACAGTTTGGGGGTTCTTCAACTAAGTAATGAGATGTCTCTTTCTGAGATTAATTCTGATTTATTTCATATAATAATTATATATTTATTATCAAAATAGTTGCCAATTCATTTTCTGTTTACACAATGCTCTGAACATTGCTACTGAATTTCTTTAACATAATTTCTCAAAGTTCTGGGAACCACAAATGAAAGTCTGTTCACTTCCAATGTGAAATCAAGTGACAAATATTTCAAAACTTCAGCAGATAAAACCAAAATTATCCCTAAAGGTGACTAAGAAGATTTTGGTTGTTTTTTGTCATTTAGGCGAACTGACCCTTTAAACAAGACTGTGGTAAACAGCACAGACCTGGATGACCAGTGAGGTCTATGTTTGCCCAGTCTAGATTGCTGGCGATGCGGAAGCTCTCCTTCAATGAGTCTGGACTACTGAACCAGTCAGCTGGCAGCGCTGGTGTGAGAAGGAGGAAGCCGTTGGATTTTACATTTAACATTTCCTGTTATTATATATATATATGTATGTATATATATGTGTATATATATGTGTATATATATATATATATATATATATATATATATATATATATATATATATATATATATATATATATATATAAAAACATACATACATATACACACACACACACATATATAATATGGTTTGAATACAATACAAGCATTTTTGTTCATGAGAAGATAATGTGAAGCTTACTGTATGGTGGAAGGCGGTCTGTGTCAGGAGGGTGTGCACTTGCAGGTAGTGCAGGTGGAGGTGGTGCAGCTGCAGGTAGTGCAGGTGGAGGTGGTGCAGCTGCAGGTAGTGCAGGTGGAGGTGGTGCAGCTGCAGGTGGAGCAGGTACAGGATGAGGAGACAATGGCAGCAGAGTTGGAGTGTGAAGTGGAGTAATGTCGGTGCTCGGCACAGCCAGGGGAGCAACATCAGCTAGTGAGAAAAGATGTTACTCATTTAACATGTTTGTATCTACGAGTGTATTTAATGCACATAGAAAAAAACACTCAAAGGAAGAGTTCACACTTTTTTCAGGTCTATCTTCTTACAAAAGTCAGGTGCCCAAATAAACAGTGAAACAAGTTTTCCTCACTGTGATCATCCCTCCTGTTTATACTGACCGTTCAATGTAAGTGATGGTAATCCTTGTTTTTTTGATAAACGTAGTTAAAAGTTTATCTGAAGCTAATACAAAGCTTCAGCTATATGAATTAGACAAATAAATTGCATCAAATTCCCTCTTTGGCACTAAAAAGACTAACATTGAAATATATCTACTTGATTTGAGTCATTTGGAAAACTGAAGCTTTATATTAGCTTTAGATAAACTTTTAAATACATTTTTGCACAGGAGAAGGCTTGTGGATTTTGACCCCCATCACTTACATTGTAAGTGCATTAGAAAGAAATGTCTTTATAAAACAGGAGGAATGATTATAGTGAGTTTCAGTGTTCATTTGGGTCCCTGACTGTTGTTTTAAGACAGACTTGAAAAACTGAACCCGTCCTTTAAATCCACTCAGTACTTACACTGTGAGCCCCCTCTCTCTCGCAAAGTCTTAAATAGAGACTTGAAAGATGCGTACAAGTCTGGCAAGTTCATCTCATCGAAGGTGAAACGTAGCGGGGGATCAACAGGGGCGTTTATACAGACAGCAGGAGGGGCAGCAACAGATGAAGGGGCTACAGAGGGAAGGGCAACAGATACAGAGGGGTGAGTGTGTCCCGACACAGCGCAAACAGGCACTGGCACAGAGATGGAAACGCCAGAGAAAGTGGAAACAGATTCGGGCCTTGAATTAGCAGGAAAGGACAGAGTGGCATCAGAATAAGAAGGCGCTTGAGATGCTGTGGATATATTGAGAGCAGGCAGAGGTGTAGCAGAGACAGCAGGGATGGAATAAACAGGTCCAGGTGGATGTGAAGGAGGGAATGAGTTGATGGATGACATGGGGGCAGCAGGTGGGAATCCCGCTGAAGGAGAGACAGATGGATGGAGGACAGGGAGACTGGAGACGGGAGATGGCATGTAGGGGGACTGTTGCTGTGAAGAGAAAAGACAGGATGTTATATGAGATGCTGTTTTTTAAAAATGCTCATAAAACTAAGGTGGGGGGGGGGGGGGGGGGGGGGGGGGGGGGGTGTCTTCACCTTGCATGGCGGAGGAGAAAGGGAGGCAGGATGGGGAGATTGTTGCTGGATGGCACCCAGAGGCTCCGTGTGAAGAAGCTGGTGGTCTGGATGGGAGGGTGGTTGTCGGTGATGAGGGGAGGGTCCTCTGTCTGGTACTTGTGGAACCTGTAAGAGGGCAAAGTTGGAAAAACTAATGAAATAATTGTCTAGGTAAAAGCAGCAATAACAAATGTACAAACACCTTTGAAAAAGCTTGCATTAAAGGGTCAGTTCACTCTAATAATTACAAACATCTTTTCAGACATACAGATTTGAGATGCAGCTTTTGTTTGTTTTTCCAGTTTTTTGAGATACTCATTTCTGAGATTTCATGTTCCAAATCAATGACGACGAATGGCAAATATCCCCCACATCATGCTACCATGTTTTATTGGAACTATTTTAACTATTTTTTGAGAGTGTATTATGTGGATTATACATGATAGTGGAGACATTATTTCTTTGAACAAAAGTTGGTGTTGATTTTTTATCATTATTATAACTTTGCAATGCTGTGAATGCTACAAATAAAACTCCAATCCCGTGTCCCAGTCTCAGAGACAGATACTGTATACTATGTACCTGAAAACCAGGACAAATAAAACCAGAACTACCACTAGAGGTAAATGATAGAATGTGTTTTGTTTTGGGTTTCCTTTTTTTGTAATTTGGGTTAACAGATCCTTTAAACCAGACTGCAGTACAACAGCACAGATCTGGGTGACCTGAAAGCCTTTTTTAGAATTTGGGTGAACTGACCTTTTTCAAGGTGAAATAAGTACTAAGGATAAAATGCATTCTTGCATCTCTAGTAAAAGTGGTACATGTAATTAGGAATCACCATTGTCAGGTCAATTTAGTGAAGTAAAAAGTACAAAAAAGTCTATATTCTGAGATCTATCAGGATGGAAATAAAGCTTCAGTTAAAGCACTTTGTGTAGTTTGTTTACAGTACTACTGTTCTACTGTTTGGCATTTTGACATTGTAGGTTTGATGGTAACGAGTGAGTGTGTGACATACATCCAGCCTCTCTTGTTCCTCCTCTGGATAGGGACGTTTGGGTGCCCTCACTTGACTGACCTCAGCAGGTCCGTCCATTGTCCAATAAGAACCCTAAATATACAGTACATCAGGGTTTCAGCGTTACATGCATTTAAGGAAAAATCTGTCCATCTCACATTATGTAAACTCTATAGTAATTATATGCTTATATCAGCGTAACGTAAAATAAACATTTTCACCTTGCCAGGGTCATTCTGCGGCCGAGGGACTTTCCTGAAGCATTTATTAAGGGACAGATTATGCCGAATGGAGTTCTGTTAATGACAGAAAGTTATATGATGATATAAATCAGCCAATAAGACAATAGCACTCTTTCTCCACTGGTTGGTGATGCAAATAATATTAAAATCACTCATACTTCATACTTAATACTATTCAAGCTTACCTTCCATCCACGGCCTGCTCGGCTGTAATAAGGAAAGGTGTCACTGATCCAAGTGTAGATGTCATTCAGACTCAACTTCCTCTCAGGTGCAGCTGCTATTGCCATGGCAATGAGAGTGGCGTAGCTGTGAGGGGGTTTCCCTTTACAGTTAGATGGGGAGGGGTCCGGCACAAGGGGTATGAAGTCTCCCCTCTCCCTCCCTCTGTCTTTCTTCTTGTCCCTTTCCCCTCCTCCTCCTCTCTCTTTACCCGAACGCAGGCTGCTGATTCCCAGCTGAGGCAGCCAGTCTATGCTGGTGAGACTGGAGTCCAAGTCAGAGGACATTATCTCTCTTTCTCTCTGTCCAGGATCTGGGGCATCAGATCAGGAAGCACCAGATTGTTAGTTTTTATTTACTCTTTACTTAAATCACTGTGAATTGTAAACACTGAAAAATGCAATAATAGGTTGTCCTCGTTCTGTAATGTAAAACTGTTAACCGTTCTGTTTCTGTACTTCCAGCCAGTGTCAATTATAAACCAGCTGGTTCAGACACAAGAAGACACAAGAAAAGACATTCCATGAATATGTAAGCATTTGAATGTGCCAATGCCCCCTACACTTTCTTATTTCTGAGGAAGAAGAGTGACTTGCTTACCTTTCTACAGCTACTCGAGGCCCAAGGCCTTTAAAAAGTGTTAATATTTTATGTGGTCATCAGTTGTGCACAACTGCTGACAAACTAGCTTTTCGTCCTCCTCTTCAGATCTCTCTCTTTAGCATGTTGATTCCCACAAGGCCTCCAATCATACCTTTGGTTTGTATAACTTCGTGGAGAAATACATAAAAACTTATCGGAGCTTCCTTTTTCTCTCTCCCTCCCTCTCTCCTATCCCTTCCCTTTCTGTCTGTATGACGCCATCCACTCCTCCCCCTTGGTGACATCACTCTTTGCACCCGCCTCTGTGAACAGGTCCCACCTCTTTAGTTTCTCACTGTTTGAAGTGGAAGTTTCTGCACCTGTGGGCCTATCATGGTATCAGGGAAGAGGAACAAATTATATGTTTTTGACCCATGACGAAGTATGAGAGTATGATACAGATACATATACATAACAGCACAGTCAGATTTAAAGTAGCAGCATGACTTTATTGTAGCAGTGAGACTCTATACAGTATGTATAGAACAGGATAACAGATGTGGATCTCCCTACAGAGCGCTGAAGAAGGCGAGGAGGCCGGTGTCGGGGGACGGGTGGATCATAAGCTTCTGGATCTGGAAATAAAGTAGAAAGAACATACAGAATGTTTGTCTTTTACAATATTTAAGTTGGCAGTATACTCAATATTAAATCAATTGCTGCTTCACTGCACCCTGATACAAAGTAATCTGCAGCCGGTCCACAGTGTCAGTCATAACAGTATATTCTGGCAGCCCTCTCACTTCAGTGACATACAAAATGTGTTTTCCTTTGTAGTATCCTGTCAGGTTACCTATATTTTAGTTTAGTTTATTTTGATCACCAAACTCAAACACACATGTACAAAAAAAGCAAACAATCATATGTCCTTGTTCTTTTTCCTTCATCTCCAATGGAAGTACTGACAAGCCAATAGGGAAAAACAAAAAAAAACAGATATTTATAAATAAATAAAGCAGTTTCCAAAAGGAAAAAGGTGTAGGCTGAAGCATTTGCTTATAACACCAACCCTTCTTCCATTAGTCATTCAATAGATACCAATGCATATAACGAACGTTATATACGAATCGTTATATATATGACTTATCTAAACAAACAAACAAACAAACAAACAGAGAGGAGCGACAGTAAGCACCTCCTTGAAGTTGGGATGTTTGGCGTCTTGGACCAGCTGCAGCAGAACAGCCTCTGTGGTTGTGAGAAAAGCTCCACTTTGCTTCAGTCGGGACAAAGCAAACAAACGGTCTGTCTGGCTGTGGAGGGAAGCACAAAAGTCTGTCGCAACACACTCATCTACAGTTGCCAAACTGTTGATGTTGAACATGGTCAAAATTCCAAAACATGAGGTTGACGCTTGTAGAAATGCTCCCTGCTAGTCAAAAGCTAGGGCGTCAGCCACTTTGTTTACAACGTTTTTTTCTACCAGATGTGAGCTTGTTTAGCATGACCATAAAGTGCCGTCCGCTATGCCGCTTTTTTGCTAAGGTTGTTGCTGAGGTTTTTCCGTATGGTGTTTGTGCTGTCCACTACCATATTTTGCATGGGATTTCAACTAAAACATGCACAGATGTATCTGACAAGTTGACATTTAAATCTACCACCGGTTGCTTAGATAGCCTCTGAAATGTCTGCCGAGGTGCAGCTCTTTTGGGGGCCTTAAAGAGACAGGAGCTAAAATGACCTGTTTGAGACAGAGGCTGAGCTGAGGGGCTGCATAAAGGGCCAGTATAGGAAAAATGAAGAGTTTTTTGAACAGTAAATCATGCAAAAATATTACAGTAGAATCCAATATTAAAAATATAAACCAGTAAATGTGCATAGTATTCAACTTATTGCCGGTGGTGACAATGCTGTATAACAAAAATCAATGCACAGCTACCTTCTAGATGAGACGGCATCAGCCACAATATGAACCTCCATTCCCTTTTCAAGCAGGTCATATGCTGTACACTGAGAAACACACAAGGAACAGAGGTAAGATGGATGAAGCATTTACACCAAACTCATCATACTAAGACTGTGGAGGCTCTGTTACTCATCAGGGTAGAAACGTATATCACATACTTATATTAATACAATGAAAGAGCTTTCTTATAAGGCAAGGAGCTTTCAATCATCTGTATGTTCTCTTCAGTGGTGCAGAGGAGTCATGTCTTACTGCAATACAAGCGTGGGCCTCTATTCCACAAAGTATGAACTGTTTGGGGTTCTCCAAGGTCTGCAGCTCCTTCTCCACCTGCTCTATCATCATGGTGAATGAGGTTTTAGCATGAGCAGTCAGGTCCCCTGCTCCCAGCTCAGGTACTGTGGGTCCCAAGCCTTTAGGGTACTGCTCCGTCAAGATGGGGGGGATTCCCAGAATACGACTGGCCTATGAGCAGGAGGAGAGAGCAGGCACGTTTTTTCTCAGAGGTATTCATATCAATTCAAGTAACAATGGATTTACAAACCAATGTGTAAGGCTGATAGCTGGTATAACTGATATTTTCTAACCTGGAGCAACCTGGCTGCATTGCTGACAATGTTATCGAACTGAAAGATGTTGGGTCGAAACTTCTCTTGCATGTCACACAGCAGGAGCACTGAACCTTTGGTGGAGAGCCTGCCAATGTTTGCCACTTCAAGAGCAAGAATGCAGAAATGAAAAAGAAAAATTGTTCAGATACATTTATTGATGCAACATGTTTTGTTCCACCATTAAATGACAGGTTCACATTTTTCTAGTGTGTCTTAAAAACAGTCAGGTGCCCAAATGAACACTGAAACAGGTTTTACTTGTCATCATTCCTCATACTGGCCATTAGCACTTGCAATGTAAGTGATGGTGGCAAAATCCACAAGGAAAACTTATTTTAGTGTTCATACGGGTGCCGTAATGGTGAACTGTAGCTTTGTCAAAGAAACTCAGAAACTCTGCGTGCACTTCAAGAAAGTTTTCTTCCTTGTACATAACATATTTCCTTCAAGGTGTTTCACTGTGATTACACTACAGAAGATAGAAATATTAATACACAAACTTACATTTGAGCGCCATCTGTAAATGCTGCAACCAAAGGTCCCTTACAGGTACTTAAACGTTGACTTACTGTTGTGACTGTGCGCAGGAGTAGTGGGTGACTGTAGAAATCTTTAACTGTGAGGTTAAAGTTTAATTTTCATGTGACGCCACCAGCTGGAAACCAATAGAAAATGTACATATTTTACTTGCAGGTGAAAGAGAAGACTGCGATACACATTGGGCATTTGGTTAAGAATTATCACAAGCCTAACCAAGTGGACGGTTATCTGAAATCATATTAAAATTAATATAGGTCAAAGATAAAATAATAGTATCTAACCTTGTATGTAACGAAGAACACACAAGTACAGGGGTGTCTCTGGGACAACACCAGAAGTGCACTGACCAATAGAATTACGTCTCCACGGATTGACGTTTCTGTGAGTCAATAGGAGCCTCGCTAGCTCAGATGGGCGGAATCCAGAGCGCATGAAGATGTCTGACAACGCAGAGTCTCCAACTGAAACGCCAAAAGAGGAGTCACAGTCTCCGCCAGACGACTCGACGACGACCGAAGAGAAGAAAAAAAGTATGAAAATGTAAAATATCGAAATTAGTTCTCAGTTAGCGAGTAATAGCTATCTGTTTTCGATGACTGTCGCTAATGCTATAGGAAACAATTCCGGGTGTAACGTAAAGACAGTGATTGACAGTGATTTAAGCCAATAGGATGGCTGCATTTTCCTGTTTGACCAATAAGAATGCAGCTTTTTAACACTGCTGGTTTGAGGAAGAGCTAAAGCTAAAGCTAATGTTTATGAAGGCTAACTATCATCTCTTTGCTCTTATAAATACTTTACAGAGAGGCTGCATGTCTCTATACGCTATTAAATCAACAACTCGGCTCGTTTATGAGGATCATTTATTAAAGCTAGCAAACTCCAGTTAGCCTTAAACTGTCCAGTTTTAAGTGTCACTTTTTAAAATGTCCATAAGTTTGCTTAAAACTGCTAAATATACGTAAACTTACTTATACTTGAATTTATTGTATGTAATTGTTGCAACTCTGCCAAATGACTTTTTAAATTATTAAATGTGTGTATTATCAACAACCATTAGTCATTAGTCTACTAAGTTACATTTATGTTTGTTTTTACATACTCAAGTCAGTGTTAACATCATAAACAACATAATCTTACACAGTTATTTAACTTAACTTCAGCAATTGTGAACGTAAACTGTAGCTCCGACTTGGACATGAGGTCTGAGCAGCATAAGTATAAGCATAATAAAAATATAAATTAATCCCTGTGAAAAAAATATTTGTATTTATTCAGATTTTATAACCTCATAAGAATAAATAGGTTAAATGAAATAGGCTGCAACTAACAATTATTATCACCATTGATTAGTCTTGTGATTACTTTTTCAATCAAAAGATTAATTGTTTGGTCTGTAAAATGTCAGAAAATGTTGATAATTATTTCCATAAACAAAAGCTGATGTCCTCAAATGTCTTTCTTTGTCTTGACCAACAGTGCACCACCCAAAGACATTCAGTTTACTATCACAGAAGACTAAAGAAACTAGAAAATATTCACATTTGAGAAACTAAAATAAGAGAATTTAGGTTTTTTTGTTATAAAGAAATAATCTAAATGAATAATTGATTATTAAATAGTAAATTAATTTAACAGTTGGCAACTAATCAACTAATTGCTGCAGCCCTTAAGTGAATCTTATTACCTTTTCTACCCAGTCTTTCATTTAAAAGCTTTGATTTTAAAATTGTAATATAAATGGATGGAGAATGGAAAGACACTTATATGCAGTTAAAGCATTAAACAGTTTTTGACAAAAGGAAATCTTGATGCTTGTAATAACAAAAAATTGAGCACACTTATCGTTATGCATTTTTAATGCAAATGCTTATATGGAAATCCAGTTAATGACTGTTGTTCCCAAGATCCAAATACATAGAAAACTCCACAACATTTGAGAATAAATCAATACATAGAGCAACAAGGAAATCAACATTTTGAAAATAGATATCCGAAATGAGTAATGAAAAGGGACACAATTTGACACAAAAAGAATTGCACTATAACAAATTGTGCATAAACCTCCGCACAAATCTTTTACAGCATCCATACACATAATTGAAGGACCATTATAAAAGCATGTAAGTCTGCAGTTTTCTGTCTGATTCCAAAGTAGGGCCCTGTTTGTTTCTGTGTTTCCACTGTAGCGTAGTTGAATTACGCTACAGTGCATTGCTGAATCAATGGATTTAAATGGGATTTTTTTCAGAAATTAACCTGAATCATTCAAGTTGAGAGTTGCCTGGACCAGTCTCGGTGGAGGGGTTTCACATTTTCTTTCTGTCCTTTTTTATAGTTGATGTGCTTTTGAAAGCAGTGGGAGACACTCCAATAATGAAAACAAAGAAATGGGCAGTGGACAGAGGGAGGACGGTACAGTCTCTTGCTCAGTTCATCGCTCGCTTCCTCAAGTTTGATGCCAATGAACAACTGGTAAGTCCAATTCCCAAATCATGTCTACGAGGCTTAGAGAGGTTTTTTCTGCTCTTTTCTCTTTCAGGTTATAAAATATAACTGCATCTGTTTTTGTCTTTCAGCTCATCTATGTTAATCAGTCTTTTGCTCCGTCACCAGATCAAGACGTAGGAGTTCTCTTTGACGTGAGTGCATATAAACAAGTTTATTCATTTCTGTATTTATTGCTAATTTTCATCAGTAAAAAATGCAGATGTAATGTATTTTAGCAATGATTGTTTTAAGCAGGAAAAACAGCGGGTGTACACTACCCAAATTTGTCTTTTTGATATTCATTATCTACTCAAAATGCCATCTGCCTCCAAAAAAAGAAGCTCGTAAGTGTACCTTTATGTTCAGATTATTGTGTCACACAAACTTGAAGCATTGTTCACAAATGATATGGCAACATAGTCACACACGTGTATACACAAAATACTCATTAAAAAAAAAAAAAAAGATTTGCTGCAGTACTGATCAAAATGATTCTATATATTTAAGCATTTTTTTAAAAAATCTTGTTGCAAATGTAGTGAAAAGTAAAAAGTAATGTGCACAGCTCCAAATCCTGAACAAAGTATTGCACAGTCATTGCCATGATCAAAACAAACAAAACACTGGCACACACAGATCGATGTTTTTTTTATTTATTCTGGACAAAAACAAACATGTATTCACTAAAAGCTATCATAAGCATAATATCTCCATTTATTATTATACAATCACATATTCTTTTTGCTGATTGGTGATTGAACCTCGCCTGTTTATATAGTGTGTGGCAAATGTACCGTGCCCTCTCAGGTATTACACATATGACATTTTCAAGATTATTAACACTTGTTAGCATTGACAGTCCATTTATCTGGGATTGTTTTTTTGCCTTAAAATATGCATCACTGAGCCAGTCATAATATTACCTCCTCCCCCTTATTATAGGAGATATACTGTATATATGCTTATGTTCTAAAAAATGAACTTTGGTCTTTTTAGGGTTTGACCAGGAAGTCTACTAGTTTTTTTATGACAGATTAAATTAGTACCACGAGTAACAGGCAGACTTGTGGATCCAGCCCGTATCAGTAGATGGGTCATATGGAGCACTGACCAGCAGAGGGGGCAGTAAGAGGGATGGTCCACGTGTGCCAGGGTCCTTGGCCACTGATTAATGTCTTGATAAGTGACAGCAAAGACCTCAAAGTTCAGAATTTAGAGGACAGTTCAAGGTCCCACAGCTCTCATGCCTTGACAGACTAATATCTAATCAAAATGTATTTTATGTCTTTCTTTCAGTGTTTTGGCAGTGATGGCAAGCTGGTTCTACATTACTGTAAATCTCAAGCCTGGGGTTAATTTCTTACTACATCTCAATTTTGGATCTCCTCGTCTTAAATCCAACCTCCAAGTTTGCACAAAATGTCGTTTTTGCTTCTTTGCCATTGTTTTCTCTAAGTTTTTTATGTACATATACATTGTAAATAAATGATCGTGACTATATAAAGATCTTGTTTTTTGTTGTTGTTGGTTTTGTTTTGTATGTTTTTTTCCAGGCATCACATTTCGCACCCAAAAATAAACACTTAACTTAGTGGGCACAGGATTTGACTTTGCACAGCTCTAGTGCTGATTAGGAGAAAAAAAAGGGGGAAAAGCCCATTCATGGGAATAAGTTGGTTAAGACTTTCATCCCATCTCTTAGCTTTACAATTAATATCGAGTAAATATCAAGTATAAGACAAAGTTGTGATGCAGATGAAGTTTAGCTGATGATGAAGGTGTGTGAATGTTGGGAAGGAATGGCCACTGAAAACAGATGTAGGAAGAGAGGGGGCACTATAGTAACAGATGGACTTAGAGGGATTACATGATTCAGGGTGGGTTTTGTGACATAAATTCCCAAGAAAGACAGAAAAGAGAGTCGAGTGGCGAGGAGGCAGACACTCAGTTGCTCTAACAGTCTTGCATCTCCATCCGACTATTGGCCAGGAGGATAAGAGGGGGTGGAGTTCAACTGGAGAGGTAAGGGTCACTGATGCTCATCCCGGAGGAGGAAAATTGGTGATAGATCCAGAGGAAAAAGATGAAGAGGTGGGTGACACGGAGAATCTGTTCAAAATGGAGCAACTAAAATCAAGTTCTTAAGGAGCTTTTTGACTGAGGGCTCTTGAACAAGGCAGAGCGGACCAAGGATTGTAGGTTTAGGGGACTACAAGAAGGGACAACTGGTGTTTGTTTTACGATACTTCAGCTTTGTTTTGACCTGAAGTACTACAAGCAACAAGAAAAGATCATTGGTAGGTAATTTACAGTGATTACTCTCCAATAATTGTGATATGTAACGTGTTGCTTGTTATTTAAGCCTTGATGTATTAGATTTGTTGCAAGTGAATGAAGTTTCTAGTGTGTCTAGTTTTAATCAGCTTCTCAAATATTTGTAAAGACAAAAACCTGTCCATGCATTTGAAAACCAATCTTGTGTTTATTACAGAACTGTCTTTATGTTGAAGATTGTATTTTTAGTTTTCTCTAGAGAAAGAAATATTATCAAGCTTGATGATGATCATGCTAGCAAAATCTTTACTGGATTAGGCTGCATCCAACTATTTAATATGCTGTTGCCAACTTTTATTGGTCATACTTCTGCATGTGTAAAATATGAACACTGATTGCAAAATCCAGACTGATGAGTAATGCTAATTGAGAAGAAACAGTGTTTGGAGGCAGATAATAAAAGAAGAAAAGCATTATGGAGTTCACATTTTTGACAGATGGTTTCTTAAAGTTAACAATTTCAGGACACCATTTGCAGATATCTTCAATGGCTTTTCCTTTGGTCATATAGATATTTTTCATATTTATAAAATGCTATGTAAAGATCACAGATGCTCATATTAATGCAGATTGTAGGGTAATATTATTGTGACATTCAGATATTCTCTCAGATTTGATATATTTCCTTTTTTCATGGTCAACCTTATTAAGATAATAGAAACCTCGCTGTGGGTTTTTCTTGTGTAGATCAGTTATTGTCGATATTAAATCAAGCTGGTTTAACCTGTGTTCTGTCTATTTCAGGGGCTGTGGGCTGACAGGGAGACATCACATGACCTAGAGAGCCAGCAGAGATGGTCAGAGAGCATTTCACACTAAAACACACCTAACACAATCAGATTAAAGATTAACTGGGATTACTAGCAAACATTTCATTTGTATCTGTGGCTTACCCATAATTTCATCAAAAACGTAATCTCTTGTTTTGACCCCCTCTCTCTTGTCTTGTACATAGTGTCCAGCAGTAGTGTTCATAATAAGTGGCAGGCTAGAGTGTCTAAATCAGGAAGCAGGAGGATATTAACCTGAATCACAGAAGAGAAAACCTAACTCCTTATCAAAACAGCTGGACGACAGGAAGATTTACATGACCTCAGCTAGTACAATGACTCTTAACTGACCCCAGGAACATTCAACAAAGTTAGATGTCACCATATGGACATGTCGGCTGAAGCCTTCATGTGCTCCACTCAGCCCTTTCATTTTACTTTCTCACCAGGTGATCATTTGTCTTTGAAAATGTCCTGTAAGTCCATTTCATGTATACAGTATTCAGTGATAAATTATATTATCTTTAAATTACTGTGTGCTTTTTTTAGTACGGCCATACTGTTCTAATTCTGTCAGGAGCATCTGCTAGTGTAACGCTAGGAAGGTTTGAGGTCAGAGGATGTATGGCCACATCAGTTACACCAGGGATCAATAGCAGGATATCAAACTAAAGCTGCTTGTGCAGCATACTGTTATGTCCTTGCATCCCACTGTTCTCTCCTAGTGTGAACTATCGTCCACCTAAATCCCTTTCTTGTTCATTTTTTCGTCCCATCTGTCCTTTCCCACGTGTATCAACTTCAGGGCATCTTATCCTGCCACGCTCTCCTCTCATTCTGTTTATCTTCCTTTCTTTTAATCATGCTGACATTACAGTATTGCTTTGTCATCTTATGATTGTACTGTTACATCACATTTATCTTTGTTTTCCATTTAAACCTGGCAGCTCATCACCTCTTAAAACCAGCCCAAAGCATCTGTCCTACCCGCCCAGCTCCATCTGGGACTCTTGTCAAACCCACTGTCCCGTGTTGTCTTATCTCTAAGTGCAGTGTCCCCCTTCCGCCCTCTCTTTGCCTCACTTTCTCCCCTCTCTCTAACCTCCCCTGCCTCCTCTTTCCCCTGTGTGGCCATGCTGGAGCGCTTATCACGTCGCTCTCGCTCCCTACTCTCCCTGACCTTGACCACTCTGGCTCTGGCCCTCTCCATCCTGGCTCTCTGCACCTCCTACTGGTGTGAGGGCACTCACAAGGTGGTCAAGCCCCTCTGCCTGTCTCCTGTCAAAATGAAGAACTGTGGTCAGAACAACAGCGAGCCTTACACCACAGGTACCGAGAAGTCACAATGTCTTTCCCCTTCCATATCAAAAGATGTTTTGTGCTTCTGTTCTGTGCATCCTCATGCTTTATTATTTCTTTAAAGTATAACTCAGATTGCTTTTTAATTTTTTTTTTTTACTGTAATTGGCCTCTGCATAAATGTACATTTGACTGTCCACTTTTTTGAAGTACACCTTATATAGACATACCTGCAAACTGCTCTTTTCATTTTGACAGTGTGTCATTCTTAATCTTAAAGTAAGAAAGATGTGTGGATAGAACACTAATCATTATGTCACATACACAGATTCTTGCATTCCCTAAACAACTATACTGTTTTTTGGGCTAAACTCTATCATCACAAGAGTTTTCCAAATGTTAAAGTGTGCAAATAACAGCAGGCATGTGAATAGGAGCATCTCAGAAGATTTAGCTTCAAGTTGGTCTAGAGAGAAAGAAGACCAGGTTCCCATCCTGACAGCTAATAACATGTGTGTGCATTAAGCTAAAGTGAGCACATGAGCAGAAACTAACTGCAGCACAGCTAGATCCCTGATGAGTGGAAAAATGTTGTCTGGTGACTGGTCTTTGTTGCAACACGTTAAAGGGCATGTCACAATTTGTTATAAACAGCAGCAGTTCACCTTGATGTCAACGGTTATGGGATGTTTTCTTTGCATTTGGCTCTTGCAACTATCAGGTTTCATTTGAATATTGAGACATTGGGAATTATCCGGTGTCACACATCATAGCCACTGGTAATCTTTTCTCAGGCGATACAGTACATTGCATGCTTTAAGATGCCTTGAGAAATAGGAGAACATTTTTTCCAGTAACAAATCTCAATCTCAATCTCAATCTCAATCGCAAGATGTGAATGAAATAGAGCCGGATCTTTGTTGCATTGATGTGCTTCTGAAAAATTTGCACAATTGCCATGCTTTGACAAACGAGTACTAACTCACAGCCTTCATTAAAGAACTCCACTTGGATGGAGTTTTTTCAGTGAGCAGTCACATTCAGTTTCGGTGATACTTTAATCATGTTACCAACATATCTAACATACAAGGATTACCGAATGGGGCTCTCTTAGGACCCCGAGAGTAAACTATTGTAAGAAACAACCATCATAGCAAAACTTATTTCTTCTCAAAACATTTTATTTTATTTTTTTTTTTGGAAAGTTACAGTTAATTTGCATTTTGTGTAAAATGAATATGTATAAAAATGGCTGTTTTATTCCAAGAACAATCTTTCCACAAAGCCTTCAAAATGCCCATTCCATCTGTTAAAACTGCATAAGTGGAAATGGGTGCTTTTGATTGGAGTCCCCCAATACATTGGTATTTATAAAAAGCATTAAGTAAAACAGAAACGGTAACAATGATGTGATGTCATTATGAGCAAATTGACAAAGTTATGAAAAATTGTAATGATAGGGCGCGCAGGTGATCGAGTGGTTAAGAGCGCATGCCATGTACACAGTGGACCCTGGGTCGAGTCCCGGCCGGCAGACCTTTCTGCATGTTACACCCCTCTCTCTTTCCCGTAATTTCCTGTCTCTCTCTTCAAATAAAGGCATCTATGCCAGAAAAAATCTTTTTTTTTAAAAATGATAGAACAAAGCACCTGTGAGATATGACCAAAAGTATACCCTTGTGGTCCGTTTCACAGTCGGAAGGGTGTCAAGAAGCAAAATGTTTGTAGCACTCTAACTAATGTATCTAATGCTCAATTAATCCTGTAGGAATTCAAGCCGGCCTTTAGATAAACTGAGGTTGTTGTGTGTATACAGTACATTGTTTGTACATTACAACTTGTTATGTGTGTACAGCCAGGTGGTCACAGTGTCTCATAAGTCTTCCTTAAGCAGCTCTCTGATTTTGACTTCACCAAAAAATTCTGCCTTGACTTTTGAACTTGATACGTAATTGTTGAAATTCTTTATCTTTGCACTCTGTCACTACATAACAACCAATATCTAGAAATAATCCAGCTGGATCTCACCCTATTAGAAACTCAATGTTCCTGGTTTTAATCTTTTTTTGCCCACCTTAGTCCGACCATGAATTTAATTGTGGCTTAGATTTAATCTGTGGGGTGTGAGGGTAGTTCCCAAATAGAGGTTTTACAATGCCTGCTCCCTGTGCTTTATTTTTTTTGACAGACATGCGTAATCCACACTGAGATTAACAGTTCTTACTGCATAAAGGAATCAACTTTGATTGCTATGTACTTTGTGTACTTGCACAAAAAGAAGATCCACCTTTACCCACAGTACAGTGGTGGATTTAACTCTCCCTTGTGCTTCTGAACCTGATTTTCAAACACAACACAATGCTGCATGTTACTGTAAAACACTGAGGCATGTTACTTTGGATGCTATAGTGTGATTTGCATATTTTCAATTGTTTTGTGCCTGTTTCATTATAAAGCACATACTCACCTCCAATGAATTCCTCATCAACACCCACCCACATGCAAGGTGTGGACTGACCTTTTGGTGCTTTATATTTTTCTTTTTCTTTTCTGTCAACAAATTAGGGAGCAATATGTGCATATATGGTATGCGAGTCTGTTTGTGTGAGTGTGTTTCCTCAGAGTGGATCTGTTATATGTGCTGGTATTTCACAGGAAGAGGGTTCTGTGTTTACTTGATGTTTGCAAGATTTTGCACCCATTCATGCGGGTTTCCTTCCACTTTCCAAATAAATGTCTGGCTAGGTTCAGAGAATAAAGATTCCACATAGATAGTGTTAGTATGAATGTGTTTGTTTTTTTGTGAGCTGTGAAGACAGAGATGATGACTGGCACTCCGCTCAGTGTCTGCTGGATTACTGTCCAGCCACCAACTCTGTTATGTGCTGTATAATAAGTATAAGAAGGTACAAAAATGAACATAAAAATGCTCTTCTCAGTGTCATCTCCTTGTGCTGTCCCACAGAGAGTCCCACTCAAAACCCCTTCAACCGCACACTGTCTCCAGCCAGGAGGGAAGAGCTGGCCAAGATCAGACAGAGGCAGCTGGCAAATGCAGTTCACTACATCTGGGAGACGGGGGAAGACAAGTTTGCTTTCAGATACTTCCACACCGGCTTCTGGGAAAGCTGTGAGAAACACAGCGATGGTGAGACTGCAAAGCGCACAAGCTTCCAGTCATAAATTAACTCACTTATTCTCACCTGGTCACAGTATTGGGTCAAGTTTTATGGTTCTTTTCAGTTTTAGCTTTTCAACTCAAAGAATAATGATTTTGTTTTGTTCATATCTGTGAATTATGTTGGCAGGGGAGAAATGCCGAAGCTTTATTGAATTAACTCCTGGGGAAACACAAGGTGAGCCTTGTATCAACTAACCTTCCTGTGCTGAAAAACATTAAATTAATATTTTGGCCCAATATTAATATTTTATTCTATGTGTTTGTGCACATTGCAGGTGTGCTCTGGCTGTCAGTAATTTCAGAGTTTACATACATCGGCCTGCTGGGGATGGGCTTCTTACTCATGTGGCTGGAAGTCCTGTGCTCGCATAAAGAGATGCACTCACTAAAAATTAATGCCTATGCAGCCATCTGTACTGTGCTATCAGGTGAGGCCTTGTGTACCCTTCAGTTTGACATTATGTTGTGTCTTTCTCTTATTTTATAACCACTCCTCTCTATATGGCCAGTAATCCTAGTTCTGTCACTTTATCTTCAATTTTCTTGGTCAACTGCTTTTCCTGGACTTAACTGTCTGTTTTTGTTGGTTTGATCACCCATGTAGGTCTTCTTGGGATGGTGGCCCATATGATGTACACCACTGTATTTCAGATGACAGTCATTGTGGGCCCCAAAGACTGGAGGCCTCAGTCCTGGGACTATGGCTGGTCATTTGCGTAGGTGGTTGCCCATTAGAAAATCCTACAAGCTTATATTGTTCAAGCATCAGCCTGAAATACTTACTCTACAAACTATTATTTAATGCTTCTCATCTCTTCTAGTCTTGCCTGGGTGTCCTTCAGCTGCTGCATGGGGGCTGCCGTGGTCACTCTCAACTCTTACACAAAGACCATCATTGAGCTCCGTCGCAGACAGCGGCTGCGTTTGGAGGAAGCAAGAGCCGCCACACACGCGCCATCCTACGATGAGGTGGTTCCAGGGGGCGGGCTCTACTCTGTCAGTGGCCTGCTGCAGTGCCCAGACGGCATGATTGACGTGGCGTGGGCCCCAAATGGCAGTGTTGTAGGAGTGGGGAATGGGGACGTGCCAACGTTGGTTTTAGTAGGAGGCTGCGGGCCAGAGGGGTGTGAAGACTGTGAGAGAGAGATGGACGAGATGGAGGACGCCATGGACCGTGTTGATTCACCTTGTTAAGACATCAGTTACTCTCAACAACTAAAAGGACCAAAAAACTGAAAAAAGAAAGACAATGTTGATGTGCTGGAGCCAATGTGAGCAAAAAGATACTTTTACTCTGCTCCTGCATTTAGGACGCATTTATCAGGCATGAAGGCCTGTGATTGATACATATCTAATATAAAACCTACATCATAATGTATACAGTACATAGGCAACACTGGCATGCAAGACTGCATGTTTTTCCTGGGTATTTCTCAGTGCCTCATGGTAGGAAAGTAAATGTATGTCTCTTTATGTAAATGCATAAACATGTTTGTATAATTTATTCTTTATATCTTCAGAAGAATGTGTGTCAGTATGAGAGTCATCTTAATAATTCTGGTATTTTACTGCTTACACAACGGATGTTTCTCTCCTGTTGATGCCCAACAGAACAGCCTGTCCTGTAGAGTAAATGTGCAACTCAATCTCATTTATCTGAGTGGGACATTCAAAAAGCGTTCTTTTCCAAACTCCTTTCTCAACTATCAGATATGGAGGAGCAATTGCTTACTACATTTATTGTTTTTTTAAAGTCTTTGTGAAGTCAGTTTTTGTATGGATTCTTCCATGTTTTTTGCTTGTTTGTCAAACTTTTGACTTACAATATTTTGATGCAATGCATGTGTCCCAGATGCTACAACAAACGCGGTCTCTGCAGATGTGCAGACAAACCCATACGATAGACACATAGAGATAGAAAGATTACAGAGATTTTGAAAAGTCTGCTCTCTGATGTTGAACAGAAGATTATGTGTAAACCAGTAATCCCGAGTTGGATGGAAAGAAGGAGAAATGGAGTGAGGAGAGATGGGAGGCATGTGAGAGGAGAGAGGGTCAGGAAGAGGGAGAGGGATAGGAGGAGGGGGAGGGAGAGGAAGAGGGGGGGTCAGACTCAAAGTTGAAAATAAATGCTAGCACGCACGCACGCACACACACACACGCCTGCATACACACACTTGCAAAAACCAGTGCAATGTACACAGTGGAAACATAACACTTTCAGGGTAATTATCATTTATATATGAACATGTCACTCTACTTTCCCTGTGTCGAACATACAATTATCAAATTTCAAGTTAAATACATTTACCTTGAATGTCTGGAGGTTACACATACATTTGGGATAATCCTGGATTTAATGTCTGAGATAAACACAATTGAAAACTTAAGACCTAAAGCAGCACTTTGTCAACCACCAGCATTCGGTTAGACACAGTATGTTTCTAAGTCAAACATGATTTCTTTGTTTCCTGGGTTAGATAAATAAATTGATTTTCAAAGTACAGATGTATGAGAAACACTTTATTGTACACAGTATAGATTACAACACATGAGAGCTAAACCTCTAGTAAGACATTTCCAGTTCTGTAAAAAAACAAATGCTTTAATGAGCTAACAATCAGGTATGACACTAATATACTTGACAATCAATATCTCCATGTATAGTATTTATTATACATCTTCTATTTTATATATATATATATGTAAGTATATATATATGTGTGTGTGTGTGTGTGTGTGTGTATATATACTGTATATATATATACATATATATATTATTGGATTATACTATATTATAATCACTTTGCTATACACGTTTTAAAACGCTATACTATTACTCGTCCCTATTAGCCTTTATTTGATATACATGCATTGACAAACATGAGTAAAACAATATGACATACAGTATGATGAAACTTACAACTTAGACACTGCATAAAAGAGTATTTACATGAAGGGGATGGATGGATCAAAGAGGAGAAACTCCTCTGATAAATCTGATACTGGGGGGACAAAAAAAATGTTTAAAGCATGGAAAGGATCTAATAAGACAAAAGAGGGTACGGATGACTTTACTGTTTAAGTGGTTCATAGAGGATAAGATGCATAGCATTTTCATTCTCAATCACTCCTTTAATGAACTCTCCTTCAGCCAGTCGCTCTATGAGGAAAAAAAGAAAGAGTAAGAAATGTTAGAGTGGGATAAAAACAGTAAACAAGATATGCAGCAAAGAGTAAAGATGAGGTTATAATAACTCTGTGTCTCATCTAAGAAATAAGGTATTATCTTCTGTGTGTGTGGGGGACAGTAGCATGCAAGTCACCTAAGGTTGCATGGCCTATGGCTACTATACACATAATAAAGCTTGCATGACACAAGTGATGCTGTAACTGGGGAACAGGTGGATTTATTGCTGCTATCGTTGTTAAGCCAAACAGCTGATTGTAAAATGTAATCTTCACTACAGGATATGGGAACAGCTGTTGAGGAAAGGTAGTAAGAGCTTTAACATATTTTTTTATCTCTCTCTAATATAAGAACATAGTGACTAGATCACAACAACTTGTCATGCACAGTGGGGCCACAATCTATATACATGTGTGTTATTTCCGTTACCGCTGTCTTTCTTTTCGAAGTATGACCACAGCTTGTTGGCTCTCTTCTCGGGTGTGTTCTCATCCTCTGGTAGCTTGATCTGCTCCTCCTTTGGGATCAGCTTAAATATGGCCTGAGAGGGGGTTGGGTATAAGATGGGTGATAATGCTCCATCATCTCTCTCATACAAATAATGCAAAAATGTCAACAAAGCACATAATACAAATGTGAACAAGACAAGAAGCATGTTGACTTCTGAATGAGTGAGTATGCTCTGAGGCTCAATTCTTTGACATACAGAGAAAGGTCACCAGCCGGTATCATTGTTGGGAGCGGCTGTATAGTTTGTGCAATTTGGATTAATTAAATCTTACAGTAAAGGTAGCCTGCAGTCCTACATGACATTTGATCTGACTGCCATGTGCAACTCTAAGAGCTATCCTGGAGTATAAATTGTTGGTTCTGTCAAAATTAGAAATCAAACACAGCAACATGATTCAGGTCTGTGTGTCATTTTTCAGATATGGCTCATCTGCTGTGGGCCACTTAGAATCCAGAAGATTTTAAACGACTAAATGATTGTGCACTTCACGTTCAGGCCCTTAAGTGTGTGTCCCACTTAGAGAGGAAGCACTCATCTCCCACATTTAAGACACCTAGATTAACATGGATTAGTGCCAAGACTCAGGCCACAGGCCAAACACCAAGATGTCATCTCCTTTCTCTCTGCGCTGTCTCTCCTTCTTGCCCCTCTGATCCTGTGGCCTGTACAGTTCAGATTGTGAGCTTGTAGATGTCAAGTAGTTACAATTGAGTTATGAAATTAAAACCAGGCAGTGTCAAGCAGCAGTATACCCTCAGCTAAAGTATACATGACCCTGTTTACACCTTTAATTAACCAGTCTATCCTTTCAGTGTAGTACTAGACTGAACTATTCCTGCCTTCCTTACATTCTTTCCTGCTTTAAACCCACATCTAGAACAGATGTTATTCTTAGTTTCTGTGCACATAGCAGATCTGACTGTTTAACAGACTGGGGGAAAAATCTCATTTTGTTATAAATTTTGAGCTTTTATCAAGGATTTAAAATGTAGCTATTTTGCTTTGTGGTTGTAAACATAATACAAATGGACTCAGGCCAGTTGGCCAGGAATTAAATCCAATTACAATGCCAGCTGGATTTCTGACTGATCTGTCTAAGCCCCTCATAATTCTATATCATTTGTCTTAAATCAGAAAATAAAAAAACTTCACAACCTCCATCAGACCGTGTTTTGATTATATAAACAATGGCTGACATTATTTTTTATTTATTAGCATAAAATAGTCGAAAGTGCCAGCCTCACATATAAAAGAAACCTGGATTAGACTCAGGGATGATAAGCAGACTCCATTAGCTAAACCTCCATTAGCTAAACCTGTTATCATCATTATTTCAGTTTTCCCAGTTATGTTTTCCCCCTTTCTTAGCTTTGTCAACTTAATTTAACATTTCATGGGGGTCGGTGAGCTGGATAAAGACTTCTTCTCCTTATGGCACCAATAAAGTTGAAAATATAAATAAATCTTGTCTAAAATCACTCCTGTTCAGAATATGATGACGCTATTCTCCGCAACTGCTCCAGATGGGTTTAAAGGGATAGTAAATCATCAGAGTAAAAGATATCTAACGAATTAGTCTCTACAACGTGAGGAACAGGACACAACATGACACAGTAGAAATATAGTGGATACCATCAACACTGTGTGTCTGAAACTAGAGCATGACTTATCACTTGTGTCTTCCACACAGCCTCATGAATTCTCTTTACCTGGCAGATCTCTGTCACTTCTGTCTTGTTGATGTATCCATTCTTGTCGACATCAAACAGAGAGAAAGCCCACTCCAGTTTTCTGGTCGTCTTCCCAGTGGAGGTCATGTGCAGTGCAATGATGTACTCCTTGAAGTCCAAAGTGCCATCATCGTTGGTGTCGAAGGAGCGAAACACATGTCGTGCGTAGCTCTTGGCATCGCTCTCGGGGAAAAATCGGGCATAGATCTCCTCAAACTCTTCAGGTGATATGCGTCCTGTTGGACACTGCTTCTGAAAGTTCTCATACCACTGGCAGAGCTCGGTCTGAGTGAATTTGGTGCTGAGCTTCAGGTCCTCCAGGATCTCCTTTGATATTGCGCTACTTGTAGTATTTCCCATGGTAGTTGATAGTCAGTTGGTGATCCGTTTAAACTCACTGGCAAGTATTTGCCACTTGAATTTTTTCTTTTGCCCAAAATATATTTTCGTTCACAGGCTTGACCTCCTCTTCTGTTTTCGGGGATCAAACTGAAAAGTGATTGCAAAAAAATGTGATTAACACATGTGGTACAGTCTCCATGTATGAAATCCTAAATTTAGAAATACTACTCAGTAATTCACAGTCACAATGATCATAAATGTAGGGAAAGCTTACCTGTGCGTTCAGTGGGCAGATGATCGCTGGAGAATTGACTGTCTCAACAGTAAGGCAGTAAGAGATAAGGAAAGCAGGGGGAGAAACACTCCTACTGTGGATGACTGGGTTAATTCTGTTAATGCGGGATTTAAGGTGGCTGAGCCTTTTGACTGAAATGAACCACTGCATCCTAATTTTCTCTATTAGATCCTGAGACCTGGAAAGTTCTATATTAAATGACTGTGTTCAGTTTATTCCTATATTGAACTGTTTAATAACTGCATGTATTCTGATTTATTAGTAGGCCTTGTTTTTTTATCAAGAGTTTAAGAAATCATATTTAACTCAATATTAACCAATAAACAGTTCAATGCCATTCAGTGCACCTTTGCAGTTAGGACCCCTTCATGAAACTGAGATGTGATTGCAGACTTAACATTGAAAAAAACTTTACATTGAAAAGTAAACTGGGAAACAGATTTGCAGAATGTTCTGGTAAACTGTAAACATGACACCAGGTCGGTTTGCAAAGCTAGCTTTAGGTTCTTCAGCAGCACTCTGCTATTTCAGTAGTGGCCTTTCAATGGGTTTAGTTGACCACTGACAAGTAATTCCAGCCTACCATCTGTCCAGGCAGTTAAACTCTCTCCGATCCACCTCTACCTACAATCCCACCTACGTCCCTCACAATATCTATTCCGGGCTTTTCTGTGCATGCCCTTCTTCCTGTCCTACCTTAGCTATGATGATGCTCTACTTTCTTTGTCTTTTCTGCTTGGGCTTGTCTTACTAAACCATCATTCAGCCCTGGTGTCTTTTCTCTTACCCTTGTTTGGCCCCAGGCTCACCTTGTATTTCCCCTTTCTTCATCAAAGTACTATTTCATGCACTAAAGGTTTCACTCAGTGATCGATACAAACATGCGCACTGATGTCCTTGCTTATATTATTGTAGCTTAATTATTTTCTTCAGGCCTTTCTCTGTAGACTCCTGTTTTGTCAACAGCCATTACCCCACAGTAGGGGTAACGGTAATAATAATTACACGTTGGCAGACGTCATCAGTCTGCTTCATTTGTCTGTCCTTTTGATTAGATTGAAAGTATTATCTTGATTGTCTTAACTGTTAGGACAATGTATCATGAAGTGGGGGTGTACAGCAGAGGTACGTGTTCCAAAGCAAGTGTAGAAAGGTTGCAGTTGAAAGTTTAGTTTGTCAGCATTTGTGGACTCCTTTGCATATACTCTGTTGTTTACATTGTATGACCATGACCGATGCCTTTTTTGCAGCAGGATTTACTTGCTCCATAAATATGCACCATGAGTCCATCTATTGGATTACTCAAGCCCCGACCCGTCCCACCCAATCCAACACTTAGCCAATTAACATCATCATCCTGTGAATGCCATGACCAATAGAATTACCCCCTCCTCTCCACAAAACAATCCCTGACATCTGACTTATATCCTAGGCTGGACTAATTTCCAAAGCTGGAGCAAACAGGGATTTGTGGTCACTTCTGAAATGTTTTTTCTCCTTGTCAAAAAGCTAAGGATTGATGTGATGTGGATTGCTGGCAACAGAGAACAATACGGACACTCTCAGAGTTTAAGATATTAAGTAACAAAACAAATAAAAATTTATTTGGCTAGTATACTGATATGCAGAACTAAATATGATCTACAGTATATTTCACTGCAGGCAGTTACATATACTACACATAAAAAACAGTGTAGTAAAGAGTGAAAGTTTGTCAATTGCAGGAGTCATCACATCTACAATTATCTTCAATTAGATTGTTGACTCACCACTGGCAAGTTTCCAGTTGGCTAGTCAGCATTACAGACTATTAATGGACGTATCAAGCTTCACCTGTGTTACAGCATCAACCTGTGAGACAACTCTACGTCAGCACTGATATATATACTGCAAATCTGCTCTGCTCAGTATCAACACAGCAAGTCAGTCACTCATGTGTTTCTTGATGCTTGGTAAAAGAATTATGAAAAAAGGTATTTTTCTGCAATTTAAAAGTTTGTCCTGAATGAACAGCCCAGTGAAATAAAAAAAGGGAGCAACTGTTTTCAGAGTAGACAACAGTTCAAGGACCATATTTCCAAATCATATAAACACTGTCACATTGTTAATTTGAGCCTACGTTTTAGAAATAAGAGTTGCTACCAACGACATGTCCTGAATAGGAACATGTTTTGAAACAGAAAAATTCTTTCAAAGCTCAAACAAGGCCTCGGTGGAACACAACTCAACTTTTAAGACTGATAGAGAGAGAAACAGAGGAAGGGAGTAGTTCCTAGATAAATATCAGATAATGGGTTATAATGACGCTTAATGACAGACGGGAGCTTCCTTCTGAACACAAGGAAAGAGAGGAACAACAAACGATGACAACAATCTTGACAATTGTGTCCACCATCTTGTGGGGCCTCATGTCGTGACGCATTGGATAAAGGTAACAGCGTTTGGCCCCCGTCTCCCATTTCTACATCCACTGTCTAAAGAGAAAGCCTAAAACACTTTTAGGCTTTTGCTGAAATCACTCACACATCTGTAAACGAACATTTGCAAAATTTAAGGACCTTAACTTAAAATCATTTTCCACTGCCATCTGTGCTCCTGACTCAACACTGAGGTAAGCATTGCTATACTTTTTGTTTAAAATACAACATTTTTGTTTTTCTGAAGTTCTCAGTACTGCAATGAATTAAATTAATCCATCAGAATTCATGGTGTAAGCAAATACCCCACATATTCATATTCTCTTTTATCCAACTGATTAATACAGTAAAGATACTGTATGAAGCCCAAAATATCTCTAGGATCCTGAGATCTTGATTTTAGTTGGGGACAAAGTTTAGAGGACATGAGCAATTTTGTTTGCACTACATAATTGTAAAATGATAGGCCTCAACCCATTAGATTGAAGAAACAAAGTCTTATGTTTTGCTGTCTGCTGAATAAAGCATTCAGGATATCACACAGTCTACTTAATTAGTTCCAATGGGACAGACCAAAGAAAAAAAGATTTTACTTTGTATCTAAAATTGTATTAAATCTTAATTTAGTTCAGTTTAGAAATGTTATGTTATTTTATCTGTTTGCCATTTAAATGACGAATGTTAAAATATCATTATTTTTCTATAGTTATTTTACCCAGCTTGGCAGTGTGTTGTCAAGACATTACAAACTTGTGCTGTGCATGCAGCCACACGTTTACTCGTATAAACATTTATTTTAAATTGTAGTGGAGATCCCAGAATTTTTTGGGAAATGTAAGTAAAATTATACAAGATATCTAGAATATTTCCATTTCATTGAATAGTGTAGCCATAAAATAAGAGTCTTAGTTTTTAATAATGTAAGTAAAATTATTTTTCCAACTTCAAAGCTACAAAAAGAAAGGGTGTTATGGGTTTGATCAGGACACTGTGTTGTGTTTTAGGGGTAAGCAATAAGAAGAAGCTGCATGTAAATGCCCAATTGATCATCTACCAAGGAAAACATGTCAAGCAAGATGGAAACGCTTGATCCCTCTTCTTTATCAGCTGTCACCTACGACCCTAAGTCTGGGACAGTGACCTTACCAGGAGGGGTTGTCTCTGTGGCGGGCATCACCGTGATGACCGGGGGTGCTGAACTGTCCTGTGGATCATGCATGCTGGCCTTTGGTTTTTGGGGAACTCTCATCGGCATCAGTTGTGTGGCTGTGGGACTGTGGGACCAATTAAACCAGTCTAAAGGGGGAACCTCTCACTTACTGGCACTGGGATTCGTGATTCTCACCCTCAGTGTAGTGGTGGTGGGAAGTGTGGTGGTGTTTTACCTCCTGACAAAGAAGAAGAGAGAGATGACACGAGAGCAGAGACAAGATGGAAAAGAAGTTCTTGTTGAGGAGAATGAGAGGGTAATTAAAAAAGTCACAGTGTAATCAATGGATGAAAATAAAGAAAATGTATGAAAAATCTGTACAGATGTCCAAATGGACTAAACAACATGGTGACGTTCGGCAGGAAATATCACTCCTGTTGTGCTCTGATCTTTTACAAGTTTACTCTATGTCAGAACTAAGTAGTACATAGTTTTACTTCTCCCACCACTGCCTTTACTCACTACTGTCAATTCTGCATGTACCATGTAGACAGAACTTGTAATGTATAATGTTCATATGATATAGTATATACAAATGTACTGTAAGTGAAATGTATATATTTGTGTCTGTGAGAGATGGAGAGAGAGAGAGAGAGAGAGAGAGAGAGAAAAAGGGAAAGAGAAACAGACCACAGGATTAATACATGGAAGAAGGAAGATGATGCAAATAATAAAACAAGACAATGTTACAGAGACCAGATGTCTGTCAAAAGGTTTGTTCACACGAATATCACAAACACAAAAACATGTTTTCTCACTTACTTAGAGTGGTATCTCGCCACTCAGATAGTTTTGGTTCCATTTGCTTAGGTTTTAAGATATTTGTATTCAGCAACAACCTTAATAAAATAGCAAGGAATTGTTTTTTATTTGCATTGAAAAACAGCATTTAAGAAAATCAATAGCAGATGCTGATATCCAACAGGTGTAACTGTCAACAGTTTATTTAAAGTTGATTTTTATAGAAAGTTGGTAACAGAAACTTAGGATGATCATTTAAAAAATCTTTTTTTAAAGTTTCACTGTGTGTGGAGGTGCACAGATATACAGTCTTTCAATAAAGATTGAAGAGAGGAGTTGGCCTTTGAAGATTTTAATGGAAACAATAGTTGAATGGTTAAAACTCTATTGATTTAAACACAACAAATTCAACAATAGTGTATACAGATCAGTATTGTAAAAATGAAAAGTGTATTAAAAGTAAGTGTCATACCTATGGGAAGAAGGGCTAAATGTCCTGATAGGCACATTTCTATCATTGATTTTACAATTGACACTATTTCCCGCTCTCAAAACTGTCTTCAGTAAAAAAGTCTAATTTGACTTTTTTTGGCAGTAAAAGCAGAAGTGGAACTGATCACATTAAACGATTAGTTCACACTTATTCAAGTGTGTCATAAAACAACAGTCAGGTGCCCATATGAATACTGAAAGATGTTTTTTCACACTGTGCCCCAGGGTCTCAAAGATTAGTTCAACTATCTGGTGCGTCTTCCTGCTATTATCATACCTACTGCAATCTTGCTACAGTCATAGTGATGCAGCAATGAGATGCGAACTCATGTCATCTACTACACAGACACTGTTACTTCCCACAGTTTTGGGTAACACATTTTGCAAGGATAGAGTCACAATGCCCATATGAACAGTGATTACTCGCTGTAATCATTCCTACTGTTCATAATGGCTATTAAAATATCCTCTTCAAATGTGTTTACAATTAAAGTGATTGGTGCCAAAATCCAGAATGACACAGTCTTTTTTTTTGTTGCAAAAAATGCATTAAAAAGTTTATCTGAAGCTTAAATGAGGCTTCAACAGTCAGTTAGTCACTTCAAGTGAATGTCTGCATTTACAGTGTTTTCAGCATCAAATTCCCTCTTTGTGTTTCTCTGTTCCTGTGAAAGTATAGTTACAAAAAGAGGAACTTTGGCACTAAAAAGACTAATGTTGAAATATATCCACTTGATATGACTAATTTGGACAGGTGAAGCTTCATATTAGCTTCAGAAAAACCAATAAAGTTTTGCACAAAAAGAGGCTTGTGCATTTTGCCCCCAACACTTACATTGTAAGTGAATCATGAAGGGATCTTTTAATGGTCAGTCTGAGCAGGACGAATGATTACAACAAGAAAAACCTGTTTCAATGTTTATTTGGGCAACTGACTGTTGTTTAAAGACCAACTTGAAAAATTGTGAACCCAGTTCCATTCAAGGTCCAAGAAACCAGAGTGTTGAGCCATTGTGCAATACATCAGGTTCATGAACTTGGGACTCAGCCATCATTATTGTTATTGATCGCACCTTTTATCACTGTTTTACTTGTCAATATGTCAGCTGTGTAAAGGGTACACAACCTCTGTGCATAAAAGTGAAATCTGCCATTGCTCCATATAACTTGGGTTAAGTAAGATAAACTATACTAGATATTAAAGTACGGTCAAAAAAGAAGGGCTTAATATTTAAAGGCCTCTTGGTGCAGGTCAAAAGGACAGACACCAACAGACACAGAACTCAACAGTGAAGAAAGAGGAAGTGGAACACAAAACGGGTAAAATGTGTTTGTACCTCCATCTGCTGGAAGAACAATGAATTGTACACTCATACTTTATTGTGTTTTGATAAAATTAATACTTCAGTATTGTTTCTAACTGCCCCTCTCTGTGTTAAATAGCAGCTCTGGCTCCATCTGTTGTCCAAACTGTTTTCATATTTATTATTTAAAGGCCATTCTTTATGTTGACTTCTGCACTGATGCCTTTATTAAAAAAAAATATGTGGCTGGCATCTCTTGCTTTTCGATTAAATCTGGCAACAGAACAATAATAACTAATGGCACCATTCATAATGCATAAAACATTTCTGACTCTATTTCAATAACTTGGGGAGACATGTAAAAGACTAGCTAGCTCTCAGTAGGTCTTTTTTTATTGTTATTTTGATTTTTCTTTTTCACATCACAGCACATGAATGAACATTACAGCCTTAAGATAAGATATTCCTTTATTAGTCCCATGACAGGGACATTTACATTATTGCAGCAGCAAAGTGGACAGTAAAAGAGAAGAGTGTCAATAAAAAAAAGAATAAAGAAAAATGAATAATAAGAACAAGAACAATAAAAAAAGAGTTAAAAATATGATAAATAATCATAACATTATTTACAAGAGTAGCACAAGATTTAATGATATGTAAGTAATGCTCACAGTCTGAGAACTGAGTCTGAGTTTTTTGTTGGCAAACTTACACTTGAATGAATGAAAGAATCTGACACTAATATAATTATAAGGTTGATGTTGTAAACTTTCTTCTTCATTCTTTCTGTTGTAGATTATTAACCCAAACAAGTGCATGTTCACATAATAAAGCACAATCAACCTCTTGCCACAGTAAACTCAGAGCTAGCTCTCAGGTATGTGAGGCATTTCGACAGGTATCAGGCTTAAGTTTACAGATCACCTGACAGCCTGCTGCAGACTTCTTGATCACGTGTCATCGTTCAAGTTTCAGGAAACTTTTTTTTCCTTCTCCTGAAAACAAACTGCCCATGTCCCGCCTCTTCTTCACGCCTATTGGTTACAACCAACATTTACTGAGATCTGATTGGCCAGACGGAGGACATGTCTGCGTACGTCAGAAACAAACAACACCCCCTTCTTTAAACTCGTTTATGTGTAATTGATATCTTGCCCGAAGAAATAAAACGCCTGGAATTTCACTGTTTTGGGGCAATGAAATGAAATTTACTCCGGAGTCAGCTGTTAAGGTGAGTTTGTTAAACGACAGCCGAGCAGCACGACGACTTGGCTTGTTGTTTTTTTTTGGCAAAGTCTCAACTTTGTAAAGTATCGGCCAAACATCTCTCAAGGTATCCACTGTCAGTCATGTTACTTATTTATACAGTAGGCCTATTCAAGTGTGTAATTTTCATCGGTTTGTGTCTTTCTCAGACTGACATTAAGGCAGATTAAGCTAATTATCGACTTGTGTAACCAACGCTAACCTGCTGCTGTCCCTAGTCATGATGACTGAGTGTCTACATTTAACTTTGAGTTTCTGTGCGCTATTTGTGGGGCTGTTTGACACACACACAAATATACACACACTCACACAGATATCAGATCATGGTCACTTCTGGGGACATTACATGGATTCACATTGATTTCCTGGAGACTTACACGAACCATTACCACTGCTTGCCCAACTCTAACCTTAACCACTGACCCAAAAATAAGCTTTTTCCTATTTGGGGACACGACTTTTGTCCCAAATTGGACAAGTTTTCCCCAATCAACTGGTCCTAAGTCTGAAATGTGTTCCCAAAGGTAGCCTATGACAGACTATTTACACACACAGGCTTGTTAGGTTTGTGTGTGCACATTACATAATCCTTATGAGAAAAGCTTATATATTTATAAGAAAGACAATGTGTCTTTCTTATTCTGGCTATCTACCAAAGGAACTTTGGAGCACTGTAGTAAAGTTAATGTGTGAAGTATTGTAATAACCATTTATATTTCACCATTATTATTATTCTAATAATAATTTGGATTATAAAATGTAAAGCACAAGTAAACAATGTTGAAAGTGACATCTTGACGTTTCTTGTTCAGTGTACTATCACTTTAGACAAAGAAAAGCAGGAAATCATCAAAACTGAAACTATGGAGTGTTTGGTACTTTTGCTTGAAAAATTACTTTTCTGTCCACTTAATAATTGGTAAATCAGTTATTTTTTCCCTGCTTTTGTTGATATTGTTTAAGTTGTGTTAATGTTATGGCCTGAGTGTATTCAAACCACTACTACTGATGTAAGAATAAAGGGAAATCCATCCAGACATGAGTGTGTGACTAATCTAAACTATCTGTAAGACTTCATTTAACACTTAGCTTAACTATTTCCCGATCTTTAATAATGTTGTTTTAATGGAAATCTTGACTTAAAACCATTGGAATTAAAATTTCATCCTAACTGAGCAGATGCCTAGCATTTGTTTGCTGTTAAGCAAGCTGTGTTCGTCACAGATTTCAAATAGCAGAAAACCACATGACCATATCCCACCAATTATGAGCTAACAATAATTAGTGGGAAAACATTCAAAAATGCATGTCTAAGCTTGAGTATTGCACAGAAAACTCGACTGTCCTTTTGCAGTTAAATTTAGCTGCAGTGAAGAAGAGATTCACATTATATATCATTAATTTTCTTCTTTTGTCTTTTAGGATGGATTCTAAAACACCGCCCAACATCAGATAAACTTACAGTATAGTGACAGTGAGATGCAGTCTAACAGGATGCTACTCTTGTCAAGTACAAATGGAACATAAAGTTCTGAGCTATGGGTGGTGCTGGTGTTAGCAGAAATGTTAGAAAGCTAGATGAACTAGTTGTATTAGCTGGTAAGGAAGTATAGTCAGGAGGAGAAAAAGTTTATGCCACAGAATTGGCTCATAGAGTTGTAAGATCACTTACCTCTGGTGTCGAGTCAGGGAGAGCGTTTTGACACTTAATAAAGCAAATTAAAATAATTGGCTGATGGAGTACAGTGAGAGAGTTCTGTGTGGGACGGGGGAGGTGGAGCTGGATCCCAACATTGTGAGTGAAGAGGCAGGAAAACTGTATTCAGAACTACAGGTAAAGAAACTCCCAATTTGTTCTTTCTTTTTATTATTTCTACATGGAAATATCTTGATGAGATTATCATTTAGATGTGGTCACGCATACATGCTTTCTAACTCGACTGCTTTACCCCATCACAGACAGTTATTGAGATCCATGGTGAAGGTGTGGTGGAGTCACTGGTACCCATATTTGTGTGGGTACTGGAGGGACTGGCTAGCTGCAAAGCCCAGTTGAGAGACAGGGAGGAGGAGGCGGAGAGAGAGAAAGCTGAGCGAGAAGAGCTGCTGGAGAGATACCAAGCTGAGAAAGTGCTAAGGAAAGAAAGTCAAGAGGTGGGAAATGATGGATTTTGGAGTGTTGATGTAGCAAGATTTAGGTTGCCTGTTTTAATAGCTGTGGAAGTATGTGTTTGATGGTGCTCACAGTTGCTAAATCATTTTGTGTCATTCAGAGGTATCTGGAGCTGGATGACCAAATCGAACAGGAAAGGAGAGCCATGAGATTGAGGGACAAGGAGAGAGAACGGCGAGAGAGAGACCTAGAGAAGAAAGCGAGAGAGCAAGCTGATCAATGTGAGTATTTAAATACTGAGTGTGACAAATGGTATATTAGTCATTCTTTTTAAAAAATAATTTCTTTTAATCTATTACTCCAGTTTTATTAATCTTTCTGAGAATAAAAATGGACTATGTGCATATCATAGCTATATACTGTATATATATATATATATATATATATATATATATATATATATATATTAAAGTTTTCATTTATACCAAATTGGATCCCTAGGCTGTTTCTTGTTTTATCGCTAAAGAGTGTTTCTCGCACCTAAAACTAAATTTGTTATGTTTGTCTCGCAGTGGTGGCCTTAGAGGAGCAGAAGGCGAACCTGAGCAGAGAACTGAGCACACTGAGGATTACCCACAACAAGGTCAGATACTGCCGTTTAGTCTCAAATCTATCATCATAACACCATTTCATAAAATATTATATCAATAGTTCATATTGTTGTCAGTACATATCATTGCCCTTCTCTCTTTTAGTTGGCTCACACACATCGGGAACTATTGGAAAAGAGGAAGGACTCTGAAAGAGATTCACCTCTAAGGTTGTTCTTACTCACCACTCGTATCTGAAACATTTGTTTAGGCCATGTAGGTACATTTGGTGATATTCTACATTTTTCTTATTGTCAATAAATCCCATGAAAAGACCAAAACAGTATTGTCTGTGTCACCAAAGCCTGATACAGTTTATTCCTTTGTGCTATAGACCTTCACTGTTGTCCATAAACTATTACCATTAATATCCAAAAACCATGTACACATATGTACTATGTACTATTTTGAATGATAGTTGCTAAAAACTGCAGTGCCCAGTTGTTTTAAGAAATTACTTAGCCTTTTTTTAAAAGGAATTCATGTCTTCAGTGGGAAGAAGTGGACGTGTGAGGGCCACTGTCACGATAGAAGATTAAGAAAGTATTAAGAGTCTTTTTTTTGTTTTCATGGGATTTTATGACAATAAGGAAAATACAGAATAATACATAGAGTAATATCAGCTTTTTCATTTAAATGAGATATTTGTGGAAAGTTTTGCTCATTAGTCAGAAAGCTATAATTTCACCTTTGAATTATATTCAGTTGCAACTTTGGAAAAACAAAAGCTGTTGTCACATGATTCAGTAATAGCAGGAGTGTAACAGGAAAGTGCTGCAAAATATAAGAAAGAAGCATAAATTGATATTGTTTATTACATTCCGTGTTTTTTTATGATGCATATTGCATTTAGGAATCATATACGTCCCAAGAATACTGAATTTCGATCCATCCAAGTCCCTTCAGAATCCAGTGTTAATGATAAGGTAAACAGACTCCATATATCTGCATTTATTTTGAACATTTTTAATTAAATGTTTTGATAGAGAAGTAGCTGTGGTCTCCTGCTCGTTTTTAGCAGAATGTCCAAAGACCACATTCGCTCTCTGGTCCCCCGTGTTTGGAAGATGTACTAGCCAAGGAAGAAAAGGCGATTGACATCGCAGTGAAGTCCACCTCAAACCAGTTTGTCAATGACATAATAAGCTCCACTCCTGAGCTGACACAATTTCATGGGTTGATGGATGCGAGGTAATAATCTGAAAGCATGTACTATGAGTTTTGTTTGCTTCAGTTGGAGATTTGAGTGGAAAGCATGTGAATTATGTATAATCTTTAACTAAACCACATCACATCACATTCCTCTATTTTCTCACATTTCTTTCTCTCTTCTTACTTTAATTTACTGTCATCATCAGCACCCCAGTTAGACCAGACACCGAAGAGTCAACGAAAAATGAGTCGGGGACCAGCTTGGAGAACGAGATGAGGGAGGTGCAGGAGGAGAAAGAAGAAGAGAAGGAGTGGAAAATAGAAGAGGGGAAAGAAGGAGAGATGCAGGAAAAAGCTGAGTCGGAGGAGGTGGAGGAAGATGATAGCATGGAGTGGGAGCTACGCAACACAGACTCAGTGTTCTCTGAACTGTCAGAGCTGAGTCGGGATTATGTGGAGAGTGTAGACCAAGGGGCCAGCGTCAGAGGTGACGGCACATTTATAGACCTTTTTCACAAGTATGGTTAATACACTTTCCCTTCATGGGTAACTAGGGGTTTGATCCAGGGTCACAAAATATTAACTGGCCAGGAATGGTGTTAGTCAGTCAGCATTTGACCAACAATCAAATAGTTTAGCATTCATCTGACAGCAGACTCAGACAAATACATGTATCTCAAAGACAGTGCCTGTTTTGTGTGATATGCTGCACTGTGATCACAGATAAACAGACAGTTTGAGTCTAAAAACAATCTGGCAATGGTGAGAAACTATTTTCACCAAGTTAAAATGAAGTGTAAGTACATAAGTGAAACATGTCCACTACTGTAGGTTTCATAAGCTCTACTTCCTACTTTACATTTCTGCACCATACCTCGTAGAGCCTATATTTCTTGGACATTAATGCAGATTAAATAGTTGTGACTGTTAGATTTATATTCCTGTCAGAGTTATATGTTTGTATGTGTGCTGAAGCATTTTTACACTCTTTCTTTGTGTGTAGGCAGTGCTGACCAGTTTGAGGAGATTCTTTCTCAGTATGAGGAACTGAAAATCACCCAGTGAGTTTTCTGTCTAAGTTATCTGACTTTATTACTAGTGCAATGTGATTATTTGAGTGTTCAGGGGGTTTCCAAACACTTCTTGTTTCAGTAGAAGTGTTTTTCAGAGGGGGGAAATATTATAGTCACTCATTTCATGGAGCTGTTTGCCTATTTTACTTGATTTGATTTTTACCTAACCCTGATCTGATTCTTCATTTCTTTGTAACCTTAAACCTTCTGCCCTGTGTTTATGTTTTCAGTGAGTTAGTAGAAGCTGCCCGCAAAGCCTTGATATCTCGGGTAGTGGAGCTGACTGATGACCGTTCAGCTCTTAAACTGGAAGTGACCTCTCTTCAGGAAACGGTCTCACGATTAGAGGGCCGGATGAAGGAGAAAGAGGAGGAAATTAAAAGGTGTAAAATATTGTTCTAAATATTTTCCTTTTTCAAAATATTAATTCTTGATATTTTGTACAATAATTGCATTTATTTTGTTATTATATATAATAACACTTTTTTTTTTTTTTTTACTGTATATCTACTGTTTTTATAGACTTCGTAAAGAACTGGACGCATGCCAAGCTGAAGATCTTGATGTAAGGAGACTTTATTATTTGAAAACTTTAATTTACAATATCACAAAGATTTAGTGCAGCAGTAATACTGCACAGGTAAAGCTTTTTAAAATTCAGTGGCTGCTATATATTAATGATATATGAAACTCATGAATGCACCCCATTGAATAGCATCAATCATTCCATTCAGGCCTCTCTACCTCCAACCATGCGCCACTTCTCTCGTTCTGAAATGGCTCGTGTGGTCATGGAGAAGAACCAGTACAAGCAGCGTCTGTTTGAGCTGCAGGAAGCAGTCAGACGCAGTCAGGCACTCAGGTAACTTTGCTACTGAATCAGCATAATTGTGTATATATTTTTTAGCTCTGCTGTTATGTTACTTAATGTAAAGTTGATGTATTTTTCAAAAGAGAGGTTCAAATAACATAATGTGTTTTTTCCTCCAAACTCATTTAGTGTTTTTCTTTTCTTTATAGAGCAACAAAAGAGGAGAGGTTGTCGGAAGACAAAAGGTCAAGCGTTTGGAGAAAGTAAGCGTTTTTCTTAAAGGGATCATTTATGTAAAAATAGAAATGTTGACGCTATGCTGTCTTCTCTTCCTCTTGTTGATTAAAAATAGCAGTGAAGGTTAGATGACATTGCTCATAACACAGAGAAGTTGGCTGGATAAACTTTGTTCCACAAAACAACAGGTGTGCTGCTGTGTGCCAGACAATAAAAGAGGCAATAAAGCTGATAGAGTAACTTAAAACAACCCAATAACATAAGAAACAATTTGCCATATGTAAAAACAAATGGGACAGTTGAATTTTGAGTGATACACCTTAAACATTCATTATGTTGTCTTCAGCCTCTGTTATCACAGCAACGTTTAGTTTCTAAACATACTAGAATATCAATTTCAAAGCCAAAAGGAATGTTAGTCTCCTCATTACAGCACAAAGTAACTCAACAGTCAACAAAATAAGAATAACTACCATTCCAGGTCTATTTGATTGAAAATGCAATCTGTTGCATTTATAACTTAAGTTACAGTTACATAACATTACATTACTGTCCCTCAAGATCACTGTAAGTCATTGCAAGTGGGGGAGCCATGTTTCGAATAGGTCAACAATGTCAGCTGAGGAATAAATGCCTGAAAGGGAGGAATCTTTGCTGTTTTTTGGTTCATATTGAATCAGTCAATGAAGCCACTTGGGAGTAGATGGACAAGACAGAAAGATTGAAATAAACGTGTACCAAGTAATTTCAAGTTGCTTATATGCTGTTGTGAGATGTTTTATGTTTATAAAATATTGAAAATTGTTTCTTTTTTATGAAAGGTTCAACCGCTTGTTTGGCCTGTCCAGGCAACCATTAATCCTGCCTCATGCTCCTGCATTTACTCTTCCAAATTCTCCATCATTCGCTCGCCCTCCTCTGTGGTCTCCAGAATTACAGGTTGTCAGTCAAACTCAAACAGAGTAAGCTGGCCATGTCACTCTTGCATATGCTTCTTTTTATATAATTTGCAAATAAATTAAATGATTATGACTGGTTCCACTGAGCTGATTGACAACACAAGCCTTTTCTCTAGATCTGCTTCTCCTGCTGCCCTCTCACCTCGTATCAGGAGGAGGGAACTCTACAGAGAAATTCGCTCCCACATTTGGGGAGCACTTGGAAAACGACAGATACACGGCTGGAGCACACCACTGGCAAACACACAGGTAAGAGAAGGGCACACATAGATACATAGATCGGTCACAACCTGAGAGGGAATAATGTAGAGAAGACAGAAAATGGGCTAAAAGCTTCACATGGTGTAATGTGACTGAGAATTGTGTGTTTTTGTTAATACTGATATGGAGTATTTCTTTGTCAACAATTAACCCATGTGTGGAGAAAGTGCACAGGAGTCAAGGATGTCTTAGGTTGAAAGTGTTTATTGGAGCTTGATCAAGGAGAATGAAGGTTTTATCAATACATGCATTTGCTAGATACTGATGCCGCCTCATTTCTGGCTGTTCAGGTCACATGTCACTGAGCACAGTTCAGGCAGAACCTTTCAGGGCCACGTTATCTCACCCTCCTACATAGCATCTACTCTGTTCTCCGGAAAGTATATAGTCACTCCCTAACCTTGGTCACCATAGCAACGCTGTCTACCAGTTATCAGGTGGCTCACAACTTCCCCAAAATAGAGAGGACAGCTGGTGGCGTCTCAGTGAGAGAGACAGTGTGTCTAACAAGATTTAGTGTTTGCCTCATTGTGTTCACAATGCTTGACCCTTGCATCCCAAAATATGTTCCCCCAAAATATATGGAAATTCCCCAACAATTACTGCATTTAATTTTACTAAACCAAGCAAAGAAAAACAACCATCCTGCCATTAAAATTGTATTAGCTACACCTAACTTACCACAGAGAGTTGAGAGTACATTTGTAAATTTCCACAATCCTAACTATATGCTGATGATTAAATGTCATTATTGTAGGAATCCCAGGAACCTGTCCCAGAGCCTAAAGATGTGCCCGTTTTAGTGCAGCTCAGGCTGTTGGATCAAAGAGACTCCACTGCTAAGGTAAATCTTGTACCAGCAATATTCTTGGACAAGAAGCCGGAAGTGGTTATACCTTTGGTATATATAAACATTAACTTATTTGTTCTCTACAGCTGAACTGTGCTGTTGCAGTCACACCTGATATCTCAGGAGAGGCCACAGTAAGTCTGTCATTATCTTGGTTAAATAACAACTGTAGTCACATGCTAATCACCATGTACAGGGCCATCCAACCATAACTAACACTGCCCCCAGACTCATCTCTCCAAACTCCATTTCTGTCCTTCTCTGCCAGTGTTCTGTGTGGGTAGTTTCTGGCCCTGCGTCCTGCAGTGATATTACAGTGATTGACCCAGCACGGTCCAACACAGTACTGGATCAGTTCAACCTCCCTCCCACAGCTCCTGCCCTCTGCATCTGTGCTGTGCCTCCCATAGGTCAGTGCCAGTATAATGGGCTGCAGCGGCTGCCAACAGACAAACATGTCTAATGTATTCTGAACATGTGATATCCCCCCTACCATTCTGACGTTTTACTGGAAACTGAAAAGTCAATACTGTTTATTTAGCTTTTCCTTTGACACAATCTGTCTGGTTTTATTGTGTCAGGTGACGCCAAAGGAACTGTGTGGATTGGGACTCAGGAAGGAAGGTAGGGTCTGCTGAATAAGCAGCTCACTCCAATAAATAAAATACTGGTCAGCAAAGCATTCGCACTGACTCTTTCTCTCTTTCTATTGTTTACCCTTTCTTCTTTCTACGGCTATTTCTCTCACAGTATACTGATACACTCAGCCTCTGCTGGAAGGAGGCGCTGTCTGCAGTCTGTTTCCCTCTCAGAGGGCGTTCATTCGCTCACGTGAGTTCTTTCTGCTCTGTTTGAACAATACATACATGGAAATATGGAAAGTATTAGTGTTTATTTATCACCAGTAATAATGTCAGTTTTCATCATGTCTGTCTCCAGAAATGTGTAAATATAAGCTACTTTGTGTTAACTCAATTTCACAGGTATTCCCAATCCCAGGGTCAAGTAATAGCTGGTTTAGCTGATGGGACTTTAGCTTTTTTCTCCCATAGTTCAGGTAATGGCTTTCAGTTTCCTCTTTATAGTTAAAGCTGGCTTCCTCAGCTAATTTATCTCTCAATTTTACATCCTTCACATAACTAAATGATAAGGTGCTGTGATCGACAGGTGACTGGAATCTGCAGGCACACACTGTGATGCCGCTTGGATCGAACCCTTTGCAGCCTATTCGCTGTTGCCTTTCAAAGAGTAGTCGATTGTGGGTAGGATACTGGAACAAGGTCCATGTGGTTGACATTGAAAGCAGAAAAGTTGAGGTAATAACAGAGGGAGTATGTACATTGTATTCATTCAGACTATCTTTGAACTCAACATCTATTTTTTATCATTATTTACAGCAAGTATTCTCAGTCTCTGAGCGCAGTGAGCAGCAGGTTCGTTTCCTTTGTACTGGTGGAAGTGGTATTTGGACATCCTGCCGACTTGACCCAGTACTCAGGTTGTTTGATTGGACCACCGGACGGCCGCTACAGGAAGTTGACTTTACTGCTTTGGTCACTAAAACATTAGGTGCTAAAATTTTCTTCAGTTATAAAGAAATTTTCTTTTGTATGAGTTTAAGCTCTTTTCCACAACTAACACATTTCTGTGTGTCTCTGCAGGCCAGGCCTTCCTGACACTCTCACCTCTTCAGATCTCCTCCCTCACAATAATTTCTGGAAGACTGTGGGTGGGCACGGGAGGTGGTGCCATCTTCTCCATCCCATTATCTATAAGTGAGTTTTATGCAAAACAAGACCACTGATTTTACAAAATGTTATCTTATCTTATTATAAATGCACCTATCTAGTATTAACTATGTTAATCACCGTCCACAGCATCAGAGGCGGTCTCTATCCCATATTGCTCTATGGCATCAGCCCAGCTGTGTTACCATGGACATAGACAAGTTGTCAGATTCATCATTGCTGCACATGGTAAGGCTCATAATGTTTTATCTCAGGGGGATTTTGTGTGTGTTTGCATTCTGTATTTTTCTATTATATACTTTGTAATCATCTTTCTCCTCAGGCTGTTTGATCACCTGCCCTGGCAGCAGCACTGTCACTACCTCTCAGCTCATCCTAAGTGGAGGAGAAGGCTACATCAACTTCCGCATTGGTGAGTTAAAGGACTGAAAAATGTAATAGTAGTGTAATGGTTAAATTTGTCCAATGTGTTGGATTAGTGTTTTCTACTGCATGCCAAATGGCTTTTCAGTTTAGTTCAGGCTTTGTTTGTTACCTAACTCATCCACCTTCTCTTCCAGGAGATGATGAAAGTGATGCATCGGCTGAGTTGTCGCAAGCTACACCTCAGCGGTCTGAACGCAGTCACATGATCATCTGGCAGAATCCCAGCCCTCCTTTGCCCAGTCCTGCCCTCTGATATTTATCATCTCCTGGATCTTCCCTTTTGCAGTAAAACAAAGATAGAGCAGACATAGACTGCTGAGACTGCAATGGAAATGGTGCTTTCATGGAAGTGAATCCACAAAACTTCTCAGTGTGGCAGCAATAAAAGTATCCTATAAAAGATGCATATGATACTTCACTAGATCATTCTTGTTTACCTCACTCATTTTGTACATCTGTCTTTTGACTGGATTCATCCAAGAATATGATGCTGCCCTATTGTGTGCCTTCATCGGACATAACAAATCATATCATTGTTGTGGAATTAGTCAGTAAGTCAACTGTCAAGATCCTTTCGTCTCATACTCTGTCTTTTGTCTTTCCTCCTGAATGTTAATAACCAGTTTCTTCCTTGGCACTGGCAGTGCATTGAGTTTCACTGACATCCAGCCGTTTGATCCATTCTCTGCCAGACCCTTGTTGCTCATCACATGGTAGTCATTCATATCCTTATTTCATTAGAGGAGCAATATTTGTTATAGATATTTTGATCATAAAGTTAAACTTAATAATGTGGCTGCTCTTTAAGCCACTGTGTTCATACTTTGTTGTTAACTGTGAACTGGAAGCAGGCATTGCTTTTCTCTCAGACAATCAGACATTTTTTTATCTCCTGTTGCTGCATTGAGATTGATGACAACTTCTTTTCATTGCCTTTTTGTTAATTTTTTTCATTTTCTGTTGTGAGTATTAACTCAAATTGAACTCTTTCACATTGCACAAGGTGTAACTACAATTTACTGCACATTTTAAACTAGTGTCTGTGTACGAATATGTGTGATATCCCATCTTCTCAAAAAACAATTACAGTGCTTGTCCTAAGAAATTATTTATTTGTATTTGCTTGATGTCTTTCTTTGGATGTCATGAAATCCTTTAAGTGACTTAATTTGTTTTATGTTTCATTTTGATTTCAGGATATTTTGTAAAATAAGGGAGATCATTTCTTTCAAGTGTCCTATGCAGTATTTATATGAAATTACAAGTATGTGCACATTATGTTGATATCATAGCTGCTCCTTATTCTCCATAGAGAATGAAGACATGACTGCTGGTTCTGACTCAACCTTGTGCAAACATGATTACTGTCATTAAAAATGTATTGAATGATTCATGTAGTAACTTGTATTCAGACTTGTATTGCAATAATGTGAGGCAGCACCACCACCACACACACACACCGTTATATCAACAGATGAATGAATACTTCCAAGTTAATGACAGGATATTGTGGATTAATCCCTTTCATCTTCATATGCTGGAATACATATAAATGCCAATTACATTTTCTGAGTGTAGCCCACATATAAAGTCTTAGAAATGATGTAATTCTCACTAGTTTTCTTATGAAAGCATAAATGACACTGACAGTTCTTTCATGGGAGCAAAGCGTTCATAAAGAGGATGTTAGACAGCGATGATGCTCCTTTGCCTTGGGGCATTTTAACCTGCAAGCTGTTTAAAAACAGCCTTTCATGTAACAGTCTTTGGTATCTTTGGGCTCCACTTCTTATGTTGGGCTACTGTGAGTCCTGGGTATCCGTATCCTGCGGCTCAGTGAGTGAGCAAGGCGGTCCACAGCTCCACCAACACCACCCCCCAGTTCCTTTTTGGAAGTCAGACCCTCAATGTTGCCGCTGTACCACATGACCCACCCTGCCAGTGACAGCAGCACCAGTAGAGCTCCAGAGTATACCAGCAGGTCCCCAAAGTCTTGTCCTTGGATCTCAAGTGGAGCGAAGACCCCCAGCAGCAGGGATGTCACACCCAACAGGTCCATCAACACAGCAAACACCAGAGCCAACTTACAGTGGGACAGACCATCATACTTTGGTGCCATGGCTGTGCAGAGAAGGGGAGGGGAGGATGTCATTTGATTATGGCTTGTCTTTAGGACATTTTCAGTTCTCATGTGAAGTGCCTTCTGACATCATGGTTAAAAAATAGAAAAATATTATAAACAAATTCATGGTATTAACAAATATTAAAGCAATGATCTTTCATCTATACCCAAAACATATTTATAAATAATTTCAACCTTAATCCTATCGACTGGGGTACCTACGGACTCATTTCTAACAGGTGTTTTATTCCATCATTCCAATTTTTTATGATTTTGTTGAACAGTTTGTTTCTAATGACTTCATACCGTTAACCAGTTTTCTGTTTTAATTAGTACTTTGAAAACAAAAACAAAACAAAAGAATCAAGTCAGAAACAACTGAGTCCCCCAATACTGTTTTAATAGATGGAACTATTTATTAAGTTCATGTTTGCCATGGGTCCTAATTCAAAGTATCACACATTGTCAGGGAGGCTAGCCCTCTGTCAGTCATTTTGAAGGCTTAATGGTAAGATGAAAGCTGCATTTTGCATTAAAGAAAAGTATGTAATTTCGTTTTACATTATATGAAAATTAACTGCAACTTTCCTGAAATTATAAAAAAGTATGTTTTCCCCCCAGATGACATTAATTAAAAACGTATGCCTATGATGGTTATGGTATGTTAAATATATTGATGTTCAAATAACAGCTGCGTGAAAAACCCTATTAAATGTCAAAACTGTCGCCTGTTTTCGTTGACTTGTTTAGCATACAGGACAGGTGCCACACCTGCTCCAGGAGACTATTGTCACCAACACGGCAGTTAAGTGTGCATTATTACGAATACATTTGTAGGAAACATGCTCAAACACTTACCTTTACTGTACGTTACCCGATTTGCTGATTATTTAAACTGCAAAAGTATTTATAGTGGAAATTGGACCTTTTCAACCTTTCAGGCTCGAATATGTGAAGTCACCAGGTAAGTGAAACCTGACACCTCGTCACCGGATTTACCTGTCCTGCAGCCTTTGTCCAAGGTGGAGGTGTTTTCCTCCTTGTGTGTTTCAACATGAATAGATCACACATGATATAATACATATAATGTTTATTTGTATTTTTTAAACACACACACACACACACACACACACACACACACACACACACACACACACACACACACACACACACACACACAGAGAGAGAGAGAGATATATATATAGTATATATATATACAAAAGCCCCGGTGATTTAAATAATGGCATTGGCAAATTAATATTTAGAAAACAACGCTTTTGTAGTAAAATAGTGAATAATGAATGTCCATGTGGTACTTTTTTTTTCTCTTTCTCTAACAGTGAACTGCACCCCATTAATTTATCAAACCCGGAAATGACGTGGGGAGTGTTGGAGAGAAAAAAAGCCATAATTGTTATTGTTAGCTTGTTAGCTAGCGGATGAAGTCGTGAAATGGAGATATGACTGAGTAATAACATCTTATTACATGTGCACGATTAAGTTATAACAACCGTAAAGTGGTATGTACCGGTTTCTGCACCATATATTTGTAGCACGGGGGATACTTTGAATGTGTGAATGACGGATAGAAACACTGAAATGTAGATAAAAGGATGGGAGTGTGTAATTTTATATTCATAGCTTAATTCTTGCTAACGTTATACCACCTGGCTAGCAGGCCGTCACAAACTAATATCCGACTTACACATCCAGTTCATCTGTTGAAGTTTATACATGTATGACCAGAAAGGGGGTTTATGATTAAATTGGCTTTGATTTTCTGTGTCTGCACATAAAGTGTGACAGTAATAGTGGATTGTGAACAACCAGTACATATTTCAAAAGTGTACAGTGCAACAGTGTGTAATGTCTGAGCTAGTTCATAAATAAAGCTGGATAACATTTCTAAAAACTAATCTTAATGTTCTCCACCTGGTCTGGGGTGTGATGGAGATGGAGGACGGAAACAGGTCAGATGCTGCCTCCACATCCAAGAGCCACGCAGGCTCACTTCACCTGCAAAGTAAGACTGTAAAGTTAATATGATTGTTTCATTCATTTATTTATTGATTGATTTTGCAGTAGGTTTGACATAATTCATTCATTACTGTACACATTTTCTCCTGTTCAGCTCCAAAAAACGAGGACACCTATGAAATTGCCATCCCCTATGAAGAGAGCAACTTTGAGCAGCAAGGATTTTTCAACCAGACTGACCAAAATTTTGATGGTGAATGTCAAGATAAATATTTTGAAATACACTTTCAGAATAGAATAGAATATCTTTATTGTAATCGTACAACATTAACTTTGAAACTTCTGTATTGGTGCAATAAATAACAGTACATAAGGTAAAAACTGAACATTTGTACATTAATGTCTTACTTTACACATGATAATTTCCCAAACTATATTGTTTGTCCTTCCCCAGAGTCACCCCCATCTGCTGGCCCGTCTCCTGTCAACAACTCATATATGGTGATCACTAACCTGCGAACCCAGCTACAGATCTCTCTGGAGAAAAACTCTTGGCTTCAGAAAAGAATTGAGGACCTGGAAGAGGAGAGAGACTTCCTCCGTTGCCAGCTGGACCGCTTCATCTTTTCCACAAAAAGCCATGGACAAGACCAGAGTCAGAGCCAGTACAGTAACGGTGAGGAAAGGAGACAGGTGCAACGTGATAACCTGCCCAACAAGAATGAATGAGGAGAAGTTGATTAGAAACATAACTTTTTCTACAAGTCTCTTGGATGGAAAACAGATTCTTACTTCCTAATATTTATTTCCCTGTAGGTTATGAGTCTAGGCGATTCAATTGGAGGGCAAGAAGAGAAGAAGATCGTCCTGCTGGTACTCCAAAATTTAGTTTTATATTCTTATATATAGTTATGCTCAAGTACCGTCTGTTTATTGTTAAGAAGGTCAATGTATCTTATCTTAGATCGTAGATTCTCATTTTATTATGACTCATTCTCCTTACAGAACTACAGAAGACGGACTCACAGCATTTCCCCTCTCGTCAGTTTATCCATCGAAGACCTGGTCCTCCAACTATGGTGCCTTCCAAAAACCACGTCTCAAGTCCCATAACTAATCAGCTTGCCTCTATGAATGCTTTGTTCAACTCTACGCAATCCCAGGCCCTCTTGCAAGGCCATAGCCATAGTAATCCAAACACTACAGTCAGTGGTAACAGTGGCAGCAGTAACAGTGCTGCAAGGTCATCAATTAATGAAATGAGTGGACATAGCAACGTAGGCACAGGTAATACAAATCAAATGGCATAATGCTTTGCATCTCTTGGGAAAAAAAGAAATGTAAAAAAAATAATGTTTTCTTTGGCTTTTAGCTTGTGGGTGTTGCTAAGGAGAATATTTATTGTCTCACTAGATTCTCTTTCACTCCTGGGAGAATCTGACGAGTACTTGGAGCATGACGGTTACCTAGAGGAGGAGGAATTGATATCAAGTGAAGATGTCATGCCAGATACCATTAACAACAGACACCAATTAAAGAGAAGGCGGGTCTTACGAGCCCCTAGAGAGCGGCAAAGAGGTAAAGGAAGGATTTTTGCAACAAAAATTAACATTTCATGACAAAACTATAGTCTGACATTAGACTGCTATAGCTAATTCTCTTAATTCTTGTTTTTCAGTAAAAGATGCTGCTGGAGTGCTGTTTCGCTACAAGAAGATTTTACTTACATATCAACGCCTGAAAAATATGTCTAAAGCCTTCCAAATTCATGGTGTAGACCGCAACACAGTGGCTTCCACCACACCCATTGCTGAGCTGCTGCTAGTGGCTCCAGAGAAGGTGGCAGAGGTGGGCGAGTTTGACCCGTCCAAGGAGAAGTTGCTGGACTACGCCCGCCGTTGCTACACTGCCCTGGACGAAGAGACGCTCAGCAGGGTGCAGGCCCTGAAGAAGAATAACCTGCTCCTGCCCATCTCCTACAGGTTCAGACACTGAAGGGAGAAAGAGGTTTCTCACCTCTGAGGCACAAAGATGTCCAGAGGCATAAGGAGTTTATTGCTCTCTCAGTGCCTGGGACATGGTCATGTTAACTGTGGTTGAGGTCCTTTGTTCCTCAGACAAAGAAACTTTTAACATACCACTTTTTTAATCAATATGATGTACAGGTACATGAGTTTCTTCAACACATCCTCACCGTCGTCCCAATAACATTGAGGAAGTTGGGGTGCTTGCTGAGTCAAACACATAGGTCTCATTGCTCAAAAAGCAAAGTGGCATGTTTGCGTGATTCAGAATTTTTGGTTAAAGATCTGTGAACTAGAATATGTTTTTGCCGTTAGGATTATAGAGGGGATTGCTTTTCCTTGGTGCTTAAATGAGTTTAACCAGCTTGGCTCATTTTATGTTTCAGCTGTTAGGTTTCCTGGAGTTCAGTAATTGATTGTTGAGATAATTTCAGTTCCTGACAGCCTATATGATTTTTAAACATATAGCAATTTGTGTCACTTTATTTGTGTGCAATCCTATAAAATATTGTAGCTGTCAATCATAATCATGTCTGTGTATGTTAAAATTATACAGCACAGCATTGATTTTGTGGTATTAAGCCATTCTTTTAAGAAATCACGACCATTTCCATGTGATTAAATTGTTCTATGTGTATTTGCCGTATTACTTTTGTCATTATATCCTCAACTATTTTCACTTGCCTTAAAGCAAATTTTATGACGGCTTTGTATGAGAGATGCAACAGTTTTGGGTCACTTTCACTCTGAACACTCATTGAATTAGACTTCGGGAGTAATTTTTTTTTCTCCTTCCCTTTCTGTATCTCAAGGTTTAAAGGAGGAGAAAATTCTTAAAGAGAAGGAAACAGATACAGTCATGAACTGACAATAGGAGAGACTAGTCTGACGTTATGTGGTGCAAACGCCTTTTTACTTTAACATACTTCTGGCAACACAAGACACAGTTGTTTTTAATTTAATACAGATTAAATACAGCCACAGACATGTTGGTGATATTGTATGTGTTTGACTTGTAATAATATCGCCACCTGTTGGCCTTGGGTCCAGATTCAACAACACTACTGCTGCGTTACTGTGTTCCACTAAGGGTCGCACCAAACCTTTCTGTGAATTACCTGCACTACAATACGGTATATGTCACTTCTTATGCTTCTGGTATTGAAGCCCTTGTAATGCTTTTGTGACAATAATACCTTTTGTAAAATATGGTACGGAGCATTTACAATGATAAACTGACTATTTGTAACATTGTGTAACTTCTAGTTCTGTGTGAAAAATTATGGACATTAATCACACAAACAATTTTACAATGAGAGCTTCAGCAAAAGCAACTAGCTTGTACACAGGGATGATCTATTATTGCTTCCTAATACTCTACTACAAATGCATGTGAAAAGAGTTCTTCAATGGTCTGTAGTTTATAGAGGTGTTGTCGAAATTCATATTAATTCAAAGCAGCAAACATGTTGATATATTGTATGATAATGTGTTGTGTTTATACTGGTACAGTGAAATAATTAGATCCCCTATATTAAAACAGATTTGGTTAGAGTGGTATACAGTGACTCTTGGTGTAAATTAACCTATTTTGATAAAAGTAAACAAATAGGTACTCCAACCTGTGGAACTAACGACAATTACACTGTCTTGTTATTTCTATGGTTAAAAACAAGAATTGTAAGCTAAGGGTGCTGGAGACTTAGCAAAATCACATGAGGGTGCAGTATTTTAAAAACCTATTTGTCTAATTTTTATCTCATGTGTTAAAAGTGTATTTCACTGAAGCCATACCTATCATTCACCAACTGCACATTTAGACTGAAATGTTATTAAAGCATATGATTTCTTACAAAAATTTGTAAAATCCACTAATTGAAGAAATAGTTATGATTCACCGCCTGTACTATTGATACAGACATGTATTAAAACATTTGATTTCCTACAAATAATGACTTCTTATTCTGCTTATCCATCACAATCACAATGACAATTCTCATTGTGCTAAGACTTTTTCTATTATTGTAATTGATCAGAGGTTTTTGTGTGTACTTTGTAGCATATTTTGACCACTCAATGGTGAAGAATTACAGAGCTCATTCAACCACTGGCATATCCCAAAGACTGTAAAACCTTATAATCCCACCCACTACACATGAAGCCACTGCTCACTTCATTAGGTACACCTGTGAAATCTAATTCAATCCAATATAACAACTCTTCCATAAATTCTACTTTTTGAAGTTTATACATTTTCAGCTTTAGTTGGCATTGTCAAAAAAGTGATAATTCTACTTTATGTGTATTACTGAGATTGTATAGAGTGGTGGTGGTGTACTGGGGTGCATTATATTGACTGGTATTTTGCCGCCCTCATGTTTGTTAATAGAGTGGAAAAAATATGATTATTATTATTATATATATCATTGAATATAATGCACCCTAGTACACCAACATCACCCACTATGACTTCAATAATAAACATAAAGCGGCATTATCACCTTTTTGACAATGTCAACAAAAACTGAAAATGTATAAGCTTCATTCATGTAGAATTTACAAGTTGCTGTATTGGATTGCATTAGATTGCACAGGTGTACATAATGAAGTGGCAGGTGACTATGTATGTATCATAGACTGTATGTAAGAAATGTATGTATGTACATAAACCAATCTGTCTAAAGAAATGAAAGACAAGTAAGTAAGTAAGTAAGTACAAAAAAAGAAAGAAACTAATCTGAGTCTGAATGAAAAAAAGACTGTTGTAATCAAACATAAAGAGAACAGACTTCTTTTTATGAAACAGACTTAACTAAATCTAAAGAAACGTAATAATGTTTTATTCTTTAATCAAAAAACTTCCATGAAGTGTTTTTTTTTTTCATTCACTCGCCGGAAGTCTGTCATTCATCAACTTCCGGTATCACGGGGTATCTGGGAGACGGAGCAAAAAAGCGGGCATACCGATATCTTCTTTATTGTTTTCATTGGCCTTAAAACATCTGAAAGCGAAATACATTTGTGTTTATAGGTCAAACAGACCGCGCCGCGTGGGCCACTGACCCGCCGGGATCTGAGTTCGTCTCGAGGAACAGTCTCATTCATTCGGTTCTGGAACCCGCGAGCCGCCGCGCAAGTGTCGCGAGCAGCAGGCCCATTCTTCTGGCTACAAGCTCGTGAGCTAACGTTAGCAGGCTAACACATGAGAACACGTTTTGTGTCCCAATGACTCTGCTGTTACTCTGTAAATAAACACCACACTGCTAATGTGTGCACCGGTTAACTAGTTTAGGTAATTGTATTGTTACGCGGGTTGCAATTTAAATATATTTTACTCAAGCTACATCAGCAAGCCACTTGGTTTTTTGAAGTGTTGTTCACTTTGTTGCTAGCCTAAGCTAGCCGTCGCCAACTGAATAACGCAGTCGCGGAAAACGTAGTAGCCTCAACTCACAGAGATGTCGGACTTCGACGAATTTGAAAGACAGCTGTCTGAAAACAAACAAGGTAAATGAACTGATTTCACACCTGCAACTGAAAACGCTATTGATACTGTTTGGAGCTGCTGCCGCCACCATGTTACCTAGCCGTGGATATGTCTATTTCCTGGAACACTGTATTAGCCAGAGTCCTCAGATGCGTTATGGCTGTATCGTTTTGTTGTACTCGTCATTGCCAACGTTAAATGTTGTCCGTCACTGTTGTGTTTGATGTATATTTAACAGTCTCTAAATATACAAATGTAACTCATTGTGTCTGTATACGGGGCCGGGCTATAACATGGTATGCTCCTGCTAGTGCCAGCTGACTGAATGATTCGGACAGCTAGCATTTAGTCTTTGCAGCTGTTGTGTGTAGTGAACCTTCACAATGCAGTTCGTCCATACGTATGATTTCGTCCTGCTTTCTGCCACTACATAGAGTCTACATTAAGCTCTGTTTAACCTAAATTCAACACACCTCACATTGGTAGTAAATAATATTAGTCTATGTAATTAATGGGGTTTGTTCTGCGCAATGTGAGCTGGACAAATTACACATCGACACTTGGACAAAAGTTCAAACTACATACGTCCATTTTGTTTGGATGTGTGGATACATTGCATTGTTTAGTAACTATAATGAAATCAGTTTTATAGTATTGTGTAGCACTTATCATACATAATGGCAGCTCAAGGTGCTTACCATCAGCATAAAAGTGATTGATCAACATGATAAATTACTTTTAAAGCTTTGAATACTGAAATACAATTCAAAATTAACAAATGAAGCACATACACACAAATATAATAACAAATAGAAAGGAAAAGAAACAGTTGTCACACCCACTTGGCTAGTAAATGTCCAATGTGTAGAGTTTAATGGCATCTACACCTTGGAGCTTTAAGTTTTCTTTTAAACGTGGAAACACTGGGTGACTGGTCTCAGGTCATCTGGTAGTTTGTCACCAAAGTAACTAAAAGTTCCCTCTGAAGACCCAGCTGTGCAGTTATAAGACTGTAAGACACCGTAGTGTACAGTCACTATCAGTGAACAGGTTGGGCTTTAAAGACAGTTATACAGCACACAATTAAGAAGAGGTGTGATCTTGTCATATAATTGCTACCAAATACATGCAGTAGCATTACCATGTGAAATGTGTGGGATATATTTATATATGTTGGACAGATTCACAGTTAGTGGTGTGCATCATCTTTCTAGTTTCAATCTGAAATTACTTTACTGGAGTCTGAATGATGAAAACTATGCAAATGTTTCTAGAAGCAATTATTTTTATTCGTGAATTTCTTCGTTTTTGTTGTTGCACTGCCTGCTTGTGTATGTCGTTCCTTTTTTTCCTACCACTCTAAGTTGACAATCACTTTATTCCTCCAGCTGAAAGGGACAAAGAGAATCGCCACCACCGCCGCTCCTCTTCCCGTAGCCGTAGCAGAGAGAGGAAAAGGAGGAGCAGAGACAGGGATAGACGCAGCAGGGACCGCCGCGGGGACAGTAAGGAGCGCAGACATAGACGCAGGTGAGTACCTTCAGACAACTACACCTGGACCAGCAACATGTGAAAACTTGTCACATCTAGAACCCAACTATTAAACAATTAGTCCAACACCTGAAAATTAATTAGTATCTGTTTATTTAACCGTTATTATACAGATCAAATTTGACCCTTTTTGACATTTGAAAGCAGCAAAAACACTAAAAATAACATTTATAAAGCCTGAAATTTATGAATTTTCCTAAAGTGGCCCAGAATATACAAAAATGAAAATATTTCCAAATGATGTACTTTTTTGCAGTTAGTATAAATACTTGTACATAGAGGGTGTTCCGGGTCAGATTTGACCCATATTTATTCAAAATAATTGTTTTAGTCACTAGGGGGTTTTAAATCAAAGTAAAGGCTGGTTAGGTGCAATCATGAATCAGTGGAATTATACATTGGCATGTCTGTAATTGTGTCGCACACCTTTACACTGTCATGAGAACCGCCTGGGTTCACACTAAATCGTTACGTTTGCTAGAGTTTCCACCTGGTGGGCGCAAACATTTTCTCATCAACCAAAGGGGGGCCCAGCAGAGAAAGTTTGGGAACCACTGACTTAGTGGATCTGTTGGTCCAAAATTAAAAAGGAGCCAGTGAGTTGAAGAAGACAACATAGAGAAAATGGAGGAAAGCTCTTTGTGACATTTGTCAAGCAAAGACGACGCCACCTTTCCCACACACCAGGAACAGCAGCACAGTACTCTAGATCTGGCCCTGATCGGTCTGCAGTCTGTTACCTCAAAGGGACAAAAGAAAGGGTGACACAACTTCTGCACAACAAAAAGGGATTGCAAGGACTGTATAGGTTTTTTTTTTTTTTTTTGCAGTTTTGTTAGTTTGAAATTTGCAAACCAGTTTGTTGTTTTTGTTTTATGACTAATTTACTCTATGCAGAGTTGATTTGTACTATTTGTACAAATCTGCAGGCTCACCTGCTGGCTTAGCCAACTGAGCCAGTGGAGGCGGAAGCAGCACAGATGAGCGGAGCAGCACCAAATGTACAACCTTGTTCGGCACACTCACCCTGGCATGTGTGTGGGGACGGGGAGAGCACATTCAAATTAATTGCATTTCAGTTTCGTTCTAAGTTGATTTTTTTTTTTTTTTTAAGTGACAGCCCTTAATTGTACACTTGATAGAAAAGTAGTGCGTTTGGATTACGGACAGTGTTGATTGATTGGTTTTAATGGTTATAATAAAACCTACCATTCATAAATGTTGTTGCATCTTAATACATAAAATACATTTTAATAGAAATAATTACGACTGTTTTGCTCTCGTTTTAGATAACATGAGATCATAATATATTGTGAATGTATTCGCTCTGTGTACAAATAGTGTCAAAACTAAAGAAAACCGACTCTGCTCTCTGAAACATTATTGAAGGATTAATCACCTATTTATTAATGACTAATAAGGTACAAAATACATCTGTGCTTCAAAATTTGGTATATGGACTAATTATAAAGGGATACTTGGGCCAGGTCAAAAATGACCCACTCCACACTATGAATGGTCAGAATATCAACATTATAAAGGAGTTAATGAAACAATGAATAAATAAAAAAGTCAGTGATAAAAATAACTGTAGTTGCAGCGCTAGTCACATCATCATGTATCTCTCAGTGCTGGTCTTGCAGTTCATGTAATTACCAGAGGCAGTGGATTGTTTCAGTCAAGCATATGCAATGGCTGACAATGGTGTTGATCATATTAATTTAAACACACTATTTTTATCTCCGTCAGGCATGCCTGGAGGAGATTATGTGTTTGGTTGTATTTGTGTTCATGTATTTGTCCACAGCTAATCTCACACACTACTGGACCCATCAGCCTAATATTTTTTGTGCATATTTATAACTGTATGCTCAAGTAACTCCTGTGGTTGCCAATTGTTATAAAACCTTTTTTATAACATGTTTCATACTGCCATTGACAGCTGACTCCTCTCTCCTTTTAACCAACTGCAGCAAACGACTAGGCTAAAAACGAGCCTGTTGCAGGCCACATTTTGGCCTTTGTCGTGGCTCAAAATCTGACGTCCATTCATATCTTAAGATTAATTCCATACCTGATATGTTATGATCCACCAAAATTATGCAAAATACAAGATGAATAAATCCCTGTTTTTGTTAGTTTTACTGCCATCTTGACTGTAAGAATACTGAGAGGGACAATTGATTGAGATTTAAATCTCTTTTTGGGAGGGAGGGGTTTTATTTTGTGTTGTTATATCTAAATAACAATGTTTTTTAGTTTAGAACTTTGGACTTATATCCTGTTTATTGTTACCTAATTAAGTTTATACAGTCAGGCGAGGGGAAGATGCTCGGTTAGAATATCATTACACTATTCTGTGCACCTTGAAAAAAAACTGAGACACCCCCAGACACACCTAGTGGAGATCTGTACTCTTCTTGTTTGGTTCTGATGCTGTTTCACGTGTAAATAGTCAGTTTATCAGATGCCTCAGAGCAGCGTCACATAAACCCACACAAGCATCCACACTTCTTGGACTTTGTGTCCATTCTGAGTGCACACACACAGATGTTTTTGCCACACCAGCATGTCTCCTCTGTACTTTCCACTTCTACTCTTGGCATCACACCAGTCGCCTACTGTACTGTAGGTGGTTGCAAATTCCAAATTCAAGCAATTGCACTCAGAAAATGACATTTAAAGTCCATTTGCATTAAGCCTCACTTGGCATACAATCAAGATTTTGTCTCAGTAACACAGGCAGATGCTATTCTGGGCATCAGTGCAAATTCATAAAAGCTTAAGAGCTGTGTGCAGGAAGTTGAAATATTTGTGACTATAAAGTGTAGCGGTAGATCAGTGATATATTTTGACTGTCTGTAGATGAGCTAGTTGGGCTCTGTGAATTAAGCCAGTAAAAGTGGACTGCACTTTGACTTATAAAATATTATTTTATGAATAAGAACAAATAATGTTTTATTAACAGGTTGAGTTTTTATGCAGTCTATTTTGGAAGACGTTATTTTTGTGTCCTCTGTCCCTAAGCCCTGTGTCACAGGTGCTAATGACACTGTAGTCATTTTGCCTTAAGCTTGTAGGACAAGCTTTTGGACACAAAACAGCAGCTGTAGCCTCTTACATTGCTAATAATTTCCAACATTAGCACTTAATATCAAAGCTAAGTTATAAAAGGTCGACAGAGAATTTCAGATCCATCTAAGAGTAACAGATCACACAGACTGAAGTATATCTCCTGAGAAGCACACAAGTGTTTTTGGTCTGGTCATACAGTGTGTGATCATCTCGTGTTGATTCTGAGCTGCCGTGTATGATGAAATCTCTTCAGGCCAGTCGTTGTGGGAAAGTTTTTATACAGTTGCAAGTTCTTCCCAGATCACTATCAACCATGGTGATAACTCCCTGCCGTGCCTGTCCTACATCCAGGGACACCGGCTCTCTTCTGGACTTGCAACACATCCTTTTGGACATGACTGGGAAAGTTGAGGATAACATTTTCTGAAAAATATGCCTTCCTCTAAATCCAGTATTGATAGTCTAGTTTATGGATTATGTGCATCTATACGCATATCTCCATCTCTTAAATACTTTCTCTTGTTGAATTTGACCCCTGCCAGTCATCACCATCGCTCTTCCTTTATTTTAAATAAATTACTGGTGGATGCTTTTTTTTTAAATTGTTGTGTCAGCACTTGGTCAGAAGATGTACAGTTTAACCCCTCTCGCCTGTAGCTGCCATGTATTTTTGCAGCTAAAACGTTTGCTTTCATTAAGCCATTAGCGGCTCACAAATGGCCTTGCATGTCAGCAGAGAGGCTCAGTGAATGTGCTGTGGTGTTATTTCAACTCCAAATGATTCTGCGCTTTTAGAAATACACAGATGGCTCCTGCTAGATGTTTTTCTTTTCGTATTTGGTGAGGGTCATAGAAATATGGGATCTAATTTTGTGAAGTGGAAATGTTGGTAAATGTCATGATTGATTTTTGTGAGAGAAATGTGAAACCCTTCCAATGTCATTTCAGCTCACCAACCAGCTTCCCCCAGGACAATGCTGGAAGGTAATACAGCAAACTTAACACAAAGCTGGTTTGTGCATTATTGCAACACCTGCAATTTAATGACCTGCCTCTGATTCTATGTACTATTGTCTTGTTGTGTACATCTCTGGATTGGGTTTTCTATCTCTTCTATTCCCTTCTACCATTATATTTACAAGTTTTGATTATTGGTGCAAATCCCCTCAAACTTTTCTAGATTTTGTTTTACATTTTTGAAGAAATGACTCATCATCGGATCTAGCAGTTTAGTGCAGAGCTAATAAGAGATTTCTGTTCACGTGTTGGTTGGTCTTATATTTCACCTCTCCTTTTCATCCTACAGCCGTTCTCCACATCGTGAGAAGAAGAAGAATAAGGTGAAGAAGTACTGGGATGTTCCCCCGCCTGGTTTTGAACACATCACTCCCATGCAGTACAAAGCCATGCAAGGTAACATCTGTTTTCTTTTTATGATTTGTTTTAATAGACTTCTTAGTTACAGAAATGGATTTTTAAATTTTTAGTAGTGCAGCCGTTCTGCAGCATGTCAGTAATATGCACATCTGGTTAGAGTATAAAATATAATTAGATTATTGAATGTTTCCTGTTGGCTTTGCGCCCCCAGCTGCAGGCCAGATCCCAGCCACAGCCCTCCTGCCGACCATGACTCCAGATGGCCTGGCTGTTACTCCCACCCCTGTACCTGTTGTGGGCAGCCAGATGACCCGGCAGGCCCGTCGACTCTATGTGGGAAACATCCCCTTCGGTATCACAGAGGTGAGAGGAAGAAAACTTTTGAGGTTATTAATGTCAGATGACCTAAATTGTCTGTTTGATCCTTGTGTAGTTAATAATTTCAACATAAACGGTCCAGTATGTAGAATTTAGTTGGTTGCAATCTACAACGTCACTGCTAGTCGCCACTAAATCCTACATACTGATCCTTTATAGGAATCACTGGGTTTCTTAATTTCATCCTTATCTTTTTTGTAGGAGTCCATGATGGACTTCTTCAATGCCCAGATGCGTTTGGGTGGTCTTACTCAGGCCCCTGGAAACCCTGTTCTCGCAGTACAGATCAACCAGGATAAGAATTTTGCCTTCCTTGAGGTGAGAGGATACCTTTTTTATGGACGTCATTTGTAAATCTAAGAGCCTATCTCTGAAAAGTTTAAAGCTAATGTGTTTCTTTTCTACACAGTTTCGCTCAGTGGATGAAACAACACAGGCCATGGCTTTTGATGGCATCATCTTTCAAGGCCAGAGTCTTAAGATACGCCGTCCCCATGATTACCAGCCCCTGCCTGGCATGAGCGAGAACCCCAGTGTCTATGTGCCTGGTACACAGACAATTAATGGTTTTTACCTCTACGTACTGTTGACATAATTCATAAATAATTTCAGATTTTTATACAAGAGCTTGTCTGGCTGCCTCTTCGTTCATGTTTATCTCCGTCATCCTTGTCTCATGTAGGTGTGGTGTCCACAGTGGTGCCCGACTCAGCTCACAAGCTCTTCATTGGTGGTCTGCCCAACTACTTAAATGATGACCAGGTCAGTGTTTGTGCCTTTAAAGATGGAGTCAGTGATTCTGGAGAAAGGATTATTAAAAATGCTTGTTGTCAAATTCAGTGATAAACTCCTCACACAGTCTGCTTTGCAAATGGGAAAGAAAGTAAACACATCACTATTCCAGCCAATCAACAGGAGGCATTCATGCTTGTGCACAGGACAAGGGGAGTCATCAGAGCAGTTGTCTGTGTGAGGAACGGTGGTTGAATGAAAATAGAGGGGGAGGGCTGACAAATTTGAGAGAGAAACCGTGTCCAAATTACATAGAAAATGTTTTCTCACAGAACAGATACACTGCTATTTTATTGAATGTATAATCCAACATTCTCATGGAGACCCCCACGTGTTTGGCTGTTGCATGTAGTGAAGCATAATCTAATGTACATAAATATCCCACTGTACATGTGTTTTGAACTTATTCACTGAATCAATAAATAAAAATACTGTATCTCTTCCCCTGGAGCAGACATGAAAAGTATTTTGATTCAGTAAATTTCTTCTGCCAGTCAGGCTAGTGAAGAAAAGCAGTTTTTTTTTTTTTTTACACTTGTGATGTGTGAGAGAAACACAAGTGACCCTACAGCTGACACATTGCTTTGGATTCCACTATATTTCTCTTTTGTTCGTTGCTATTGAAGGAGCACAGAGGGAGGGATGAAATTGTTTGGTGTTTAGTTTAATTATCAGCAATCTTTCTCCAGAATGATTCTTTTTTTCAGCTTTGCTTGTAAACTGGGATACAGCTAATGTTTCAGCATTATTCAGCAGAATCATTAAACCTGAAGTGACTTTTGTGCCTTGTGTTTTTCAGGTGAAAGAGCTGTTGACGTCATTTGGCCCCCTGAAGGCCTTTAACTTGGTGAAGGACAGCGCCACAGGCCTATCTAAAGGATATGCTTTTTGTGAATATGTTGATGTCAACCTTAATGACCAGGTAAGCAGTGCAACAGAAAACAGATGTTCGCAGGACACCGTGACATTTATTGACCCCCTTTTTAATGATCAGACAAATTTTAACTGAAATTGTCAACTTTCCACAGTTGTTTGGGCTCTCAGTTACAGTATAATTGAAAACCTTGATACCATTACAGGCTATTGCTGGGCTGAACGGCATGCAGCTGGGAGACAAGAAGCTCCTGGTGCAGAGAGCCAGTGTGGGATCCAAGAACGCCACTCTGGTAAGTGTCCAGGGGCTGGACAGATGACAGCAGGGTGGTGGGAGGCTGGATGCTCCCGTTGAGTTAGGGTAGATATCGTAGATTTTGTAGGTATAGATGGTAGAAGAATATTTGCTTTTTAGATCAACTTTAGCAATGTGTCTGCTACACACAGCATTTTTTTGTTAGTGTGTGTTTTTCAAACACATCAGCGAAGAACAACTGCAAAAAAAGTCAGTGCATTTGTGTGAATTTCCGTCCATCACTGACATTCAAGGCACTTAAAGGGAAACTTGCTGATTTTCAACCAGCATTGTGTCATTACAATGTGGGTCATATATGCAAATGAACAATATTTAACCTCCCTCCATGTTGCCTGCACCCAGAGCTCCATGCTCATTAGCTGGCTAAAGTCCCCCTGGTCATCTGCGTCATACCTTAGACTACAAACTATGTTTCCTAATTTTCTGTAGTGGTGCCCTCAAGGACTGTAAAAGGTGGGTCTCCCAAGACAAAAGTTACGCTAGTGATGGGGAGAAGCAGACACTAATATATCATATTATTAAATACTTAATTTGGAGCGGAGATGTGGCACCACTGTTACAACTTACAAGGCCAAATTTTGTGCTGTGGAATAAATTTGGGGAATCTACAGCCTTTGATTCAGTTTAAGGGTAGCAATTTCAAAGTTAATTGGACATTTTATTGCATACATGACCCAAGTTTTTAGGAATCATGGTCTAATTCTCCCTTTTAAAACCCACCAGCCTGAGTCACTCAGGATTTCCAAAAACAAGTCTAGCTCTTTTCCAGCAGGTTAATCAAGAGCAACAGGAAAAAACAATCAATGTTTTGATAGAATTATCTGTACTGTCCTGTCCACCATGTAAGAACATAATTATTTAGAACACCCAGTTATGTATTTTCAGAGGAAGAAACAAGAATACACAATAAATAAAGTACAGCTAGATGAGCAGCATGAACCTGTGTACAAAAACAACTCGGTGTTTTGATTGGTTATGCATTCTAAATTCCCAAACCCCCTTTCCTTACATTTTGTGACACCCAGTGGTAAATAAAACCAAAACCACCTGGTCAAAATGGCAGTGAAGCGTAGATTAAACATTCACATCATGCACAATAACAAACAACCTGAGAGGCATAATAACTTGCTACAAAAAGCTATTATGTAAAACATTCCATTAACCTTGTTCTAACCTTTGTGTCTATCCTTCCAGACAAGTATAAACCAGACCCCAGTGACGCTGCAGGTGCCGGGTCTGAATAGCTCAGTGACTCAGATGGGGGGTCTTCCCACCGAGGTGCTGTGTCTGATGAACATGGTGGCACCAGAGGAGTTGCTGGATGATGATGAGTATGAGGAGATTGTGGAGGACGTCAGGGACGAGTGTAGCAAGTACGGCCAAGTGAAGAGTATTGAGATACCTCGACCTGTGGACGGCCTGGAAGTGCCTGGGACCGGCAAGGTATGAACTGTTTGTCTCTGACTCAATTATCCAAAGTAGATGTTATAATATATGATTTGATGATATGCTCGCAGTCATCATCTAAGTGTTGTTTTCTGTTCTTTTCTGTAGATCTTTGTGGAGTTCATGTCAGTTTTTGACTCCCAGAAAGCCATGCAGGGGCTGACAGGAAGGAAGTTTGCCAACAGGGTGGTGGTGACCAAATACTGCGATCCAGACGCATATCACCGCCGGGACTTCTGGTAGAGGACGCATGAAGAGAAGAGGGGGTGGGGGGGAGGGAGGGGGGGAGGGGGATGTGTACTTCCTATTTCCAGATCAGATCCCTCTGGATGATTTGGTAGAGCAACATTTCAGGTAGATCTGAAAGTATTAATCATTTGGCAAATGGCTTTGGTGATATCCAATATATCATTTGAGATCTACAAAATGTTTGGCAGTTAAAACGATTTGGACTTGGAGGAATAGGAAGGGTTTATATTCAGTCCATAATAAAGAGGGGCTAGGCTCGAGGGGTGAGGGTTTAGTGGGGCGGGTGGGGGGTGGGTGTCAAAGATTTTTGAGAAATGTGTGTAATAATAGGTCCAGGTTGGGGTCAACAACTTTTATACTTTGTGAGACAGGGATGTCATTTTGGGCGGGAGGGGGGTGCCACACTTTAAGGTTTGTATTTAAATGGAAGTAGCCTGTTTTAAGTACATTAGGAAGGAGTTGCAGTTGGGAACTAACTGGACTATTCTGATTGAGAAGCGAGACGGGGAAAAAACAGGAGTGTTTATTTGTGAAAGGGAGATGTGGGGGAGATGGTTGAGGAAGATGAGGGCATTTTTGTTTGATCATCTAATGTAGATATACAGTAGCTGTAACATCCACTTCAGTTTTGCCATCATCATTAGAAAAACAAGAGGAGACTTTTCATTTTTAGATTTTTTTTTTCTCCTGTTTGGACTCATCATTTCTTCATGTTTCTTCATTTTCGTCAGACTACTGCCCCCCTCAGGACGATTGTTAGAGAATCTGTTGTCTAAATGGACTCTATCTGAATGTCAGCTGTTCTTGTTCCAATACTGTGTGTAGCTTCACTGATTTGAGCTGTAATATCACTTGTGTTCAGGCCGCAGAATAACACAAACTGCAGAAAAGAACGTTTAATTATTCCAGTTTAATTCTTCTTTTTTTCCTGTTTTGTCATTTTCTTTCATGTCCATCTTTTGTGCACAGCTTTTAGCAGGTGGGATTGTCATGTCTCAGCAGTTCAGTCCTGAAATTTTCAGAGAAAATAAACAATGGAAGATTGGGAGAGGCAAACAGATTGGTATGTAAAAGGGGATTTATCTAGTCCTTACCAAAAAGCCTTAAATGTTATTCATGTCAATTCGCTTAGGAAAGAAATTCGGCTTGCCCCTCTATCATTACCGGCTGTATGTTCATAGCTGTCACTATTGTGCTTTAGCCTTGCATTACCAGTTCATTTTACCCTGTTTCCCTACAAATTTGGGATGTAAGATGTGTAGATGTGTTGGACCCCATTGTTTTTTTTTTTGTGTGCAACGTCTCACCTCTTTGACAAGACCAAATAAACACATGACTAATAACTACGACTCATGTTTTACAGAGTGATGGGCACTTTGCTACAGAGTGAAACCAAAACCACCACTTCTCTCTGTCCAGTCAACTCCCAGCCTGATTTATTTAAAAATAAATAAGTAAACAAACTAGATAAATTGAAAGTTGGTGGTTTGTCTACACAAAGAAAGAAAAAAACTAAACAATGCTGCAGCAGCTTGTTTCAGAGATTAATGAATCAAAGTCTGCAGAAAAAGACTTGCCATCAATACACATAATTGAAAATAATCACTTCATCTGTTATGTTTTTTTTAGTTACTTTTTAGCTGTTGGGATTTTCTTTAAGACATAATTGTAATATGCTTTTCTCTCATCTTCCCTCATCTTCTGCCCTTGATTCTCTGAGGACCACATGTTCACACTGTACGGGCTTGAGACTGCTTTCATTTGATTCTTTGGATTGCTTAAGACAGAGCTGAAGAGAGATTGTGTCAGTGATAACACTTTTGAGATGTTACTCCTTACTTTCTGAAGTCTGCTTTTTCAGTGTCACTGTCATTTAATTTTTTTTTTTCTGAAAAAAAAAAAAAAAAGATTTCTTAAATGAATTAAAGCCTAAAACCACATCTAGTTTATAAAAGCTGGAACAGTCTTTCATTTGTCCAATTTGTTTTCAGATGTTGATTAAAAACTGAATTTACATGATGCTTTTTATTCGTTGTGCTCCTCTCTTATGCACTTCCACACCCAGCATCCCACTGCAGCATAGTTTTATTCAAACAGTTAGTGATGACGCTTACAGTTAATTATGGAGATGGAATTAGACTGGAGCCATGTCCGCTCAGATTCATTTAGATGACATAATTTATCAAGTCGTGCAGTTAATGGTAATGTCCAAGCGATGGAGCCATTTCACGTTTACAAAAGGTACTTAATCAGATTTTTTTTTTTAAAATGTAAGATGACATATTATCATAATACAACAAAGTGTGGTTGAGTATGTTTTCCACAACTTTTAATAAATGTTTTCTTTGTTTCTAGAATGAAAAGGAACTCAAATCCTTTCATCCCACCAGTTCCTTTATTTATGGAAACTAAACTTCGTCAAAAGTGTTTTCCAAATATAAACTTTATATATAATATACAGTTCAAACAGGACAATCTTCCACATCATTTCATGGTACGGCCCATCTTATTTTAAATTATTCACTCACCCAACCAGACAGCTCATCTTCCTAAACATTAACAAGAAATACATTTTCAATCAGATATTTCCTCTTATTCTTATATTGTTTAAAGTTACATCTTAAGTACATAACATATATAAATTAGTCTTCTACCTGAGCTTTTTTTTTCTTTCTCATGTCATGCTTTGTATATATAAAATTAGAAATAAGCATCTTTTGGGTTTTTTCTTTCTCAGGACATCTCTGGTCATTTGATTTTAACCTGTGCAAATAAACAAAACAAAACATATTTAGACCCCATTGCACATAAGTTAATGTAATTATGAATTGTTGGAGCAGAATCTATGCTTGGGCTGTCAAAATACACCCCCATATCAAGCAGTTTTGTCCTTTTTATTTCAATCAGTCCACATGAATTCACAGACTTGGTCAGCAGTAATAAATCCAATAAAGAAAGGCTGTGTCCACCTGGGACTTATTCAACAGGGAGTTCCTGTAAAACAGTTGCAGGAAATCATCAAATCTCTGACATGCAATAATGTCCTGTGTCAGCTCTATACTGCCCATTTCCATCTGCATCGCTGCACCCCGCTGCACAAGACCCGGCTGCAGGGCCACTGATGCAACGCTCTCTACACTGTTCCCTGAGGGCAAAGATAAAAAAGAAGCTCTGCTGGGCTGCTGGAGCCATGTCCACCAGAGGAAACATGTAATACTGACCCTGCCTCTCTTATAGATCAGGAAACTCAGGCTGTCTAACATAAGACCTATTAAATGTTATTAGCAGCTCTCCCCAGGCCTGGTGCTGCAGTGGAGACTGTAAATACATTATCTCCCTCTAGTGGTGAATGTAAAACTCTGTGATGGTCATTGTCATTCTGAGCAACGCTCCCCCATTGATCCTCATTCAGAAAGATAGAACACTGCAGCAGAGGGAGAGTGCAACACTGAGGTAGGATGGATGCGGTACTCTGTGTACATGGACCAGTTTCCATTCAACTTACAGGAGTTGGAATAATGTAAACATCTCTGAAAAACTCAAAACACAGGTGCAAACAAAGGTCAGGGGAAATGCAAATAGGCATTTTTGACATGTCACAGTAGGAGAAGCATAGGTGTAAGTAATCGAATGGATGATGGCTGAATTCCTTTTAGCTCCTTCAGTTTCAGGGTCCTTGTTGCATGCTGGTCCTTGCATGCTGGTTCGCTGTCACACTGGTCATGGCTTACTGTGATACATGAACACAACAGAGCCATTGCTAAGCTTATTAGTCACACCCTTTTTTATCGTGACAAGTCAAAATGTCAGCTGTGAAAAGGTCTATTAGCAGCATTTTGTTATCTATAAAAAGGATTTGGCAGTCATTTTTATATGTAGATAAATATATATACCCTCATCACCGGCCACTTCATTACCTGTGCAGTCTAATTCAATCCGACACAACAGCCCTACCATAAATTCTATTTTTATGAAGCTTATACATTTCCAGTTTTTGTTGACATTGTCAAAAAGGTGATGATTCTACTTTATGTTTATTATTGACATTGTAGTGGGTGGTGGTGGTGTACTGTGGTGCATTATATTGAATGGTGTTCATACATGAGGGGAGCAGAATATTAAGAACACTTTCATAAGTCTCGTAAAGGTAGAATTTATGGGCTGTAGTATTGGGTTGGATTAGATTGCGCAGGTGTTCCTAATAAATTAGATGGTGAGTGTATATTGTAAATATTATATTATATATTATATTACATGTGGGTTATATTGGTAACCCTGAGATTATAGCCTGCAAAGTACAGCGTACTAACATTTACCAAAGGTTTACCAGTACAGTACTTACTGATTGATATAGGTACAAGGGAACAAGATGTGCAGTTATGAAACAGGGGCTGACAATATGTGAATTTACAAAGTATTTGTATTTGTATTTGTATTTACTTCATTAAAACAATTAAAATGACAACTCCTCCGTCTCCCTCAAGGAAAAATCCAGAATCTATGCATACACACAAGATGTCTCCTACTTTCCTGCAAAGTCCATTCTCAGTGTAATTCTCCATTCACGTTCGGCAGATGGATGTGAAAACAGTCATCTAGTGTGAAACTCTTCACATACTGAAGTAAGATTGAGCAAAACATATTTTTGAGTGGAGGGGGACTTTAGACAAGTGGTACTTATTCTAATATTAGGCCTACAGGATAGGCAACAGTAGTCTATAATCTTCTGAGCAACAATCTGCCGATTGTGGTCATACGTACCCTCTAATATTGGAATAGGTACCGTTAGTTAAAAAATACTTAGAGAATAAATACAAAGATGGTATTATTTTTTGGGGGCAACAATGGAGGTCTGTGGAACGGAGGAATAAGCTTTATCAGGATATGGGTAGACAGACGTTATTTGTAGGATTTGTTGGTTTGGTCTTTTTGTGGTATTTGTTGATATTAACAAAAATACAGATATATATAATATCACGGGGCATTCTCCTTTAATTGGGGAAATATTCTCACTGCCCACATTAGAGTAAGAAAAGGATGCAGCTGTAATGTGCACAAGGGTGGGCAATGTGTGCATGGGTGCATACATGCATACGAGCATACATGTGCACAGCTCAGTGTGTTCAAGCATAAATCAGTACTGCTGACAGGGGCACTTGAGTGATGTGGAGAAAAGGTTGTTCACGTCAGCATACTGTAGATTATTGATGGCCTCGGACTGTCTGTGGACATTTTCTATCAATCTCGTATGATGGCGGAGCAGAGATAGGCTGTGTAATTAGAAGCAAAGTCATTTTAAAGAATTGACACACATATGTACATTAAAACAGATAGCTTTCCCTCAGATTAATCCATTTATCATGGCTGTCATATGCCCAATATGTTTCCCATTTCTCTGAGAAAGTCCATCTGCCAGCTGCACCAGCTAAACTGCAACCTCTCCAAAAAAAGGAGCAAGGCTTGACTGTTTTGGAAACTGTAGGTGTTTATTTTCCTGTTGCAGCCTACAGCTTGATTCGTCCCTTTTCTACAATTCTTTCCTGTTCTGTCTCTCTGTCCCTGGCTCACTCTCAGTTTGCATGCCCCCCCCCCCCCCCCACACACACACACACACACACACACTCTCTCTCTTTCTCCCCATCCCCCCCTCTCTGCCCTCCCAGAGCGTGGCTGGCCGCTGGGGTTGGCCTCTCTCTCTCACGGTGCCACGTAAGTAACCTAAACTGTGGAAGAGCTGAGCAGGGCTGGGCCACGAGGAAAGCTTTCCACAGAACCAGGCTGAATCTCTGAAATCTCTATGGATCTTGTTTAGTGAGGAATGAAATGGAGATGCATTTCTCATTTTCCTCTCCCAACATCTTCATTTCCGGATCTGCATCCATACCTGCATCTACTGTACCTCAGATATTAGTGTTTTTATCCCACATTCATCTTCTTTTTCCCATCTTTCCCTCACTTTATTTCTCCATATGTGTCTCTCTCTGTTGCTTTTTCCATCTCCTCAGTTTCAATTAAACTCTCTGTCTTTCTGTCAGATTTTCACCTTCCCCACACTGTATTGTGTTGCTGTAAAACACTATCCTGGCCCCTCTCATATAAACACTGGCTCCTCCTCCTTCACCCTTATTTAATGTCATTAACAGGTGGCTGTCTAAAATAGACATGCACACATATACAAACAGCGGAGCCGTCACAGATACAGACATGTTTTTAATCATGGCAGAGCTGTCATCATGTGAGCAGACCACCCTGCAGCACTACTGGTCATTGATTTAAGATCTCCAACATTTACATAGAGTGAATAGGCGGCTGTTGAGATTAAACAGGAGTTGCAGACACAGTCTGGGGGCCAACCAGTGCACATACACACACATTTAATCATGAACCATATTAACCAACCAGGCTGCAGCCCCCTCCCCTGTTACACTCACTTTCCATAACTCTTACGTACATCTCTCCCACCCCTTTTCTCCCCCTCTCTCTCTTACTCTCCCATCACCACTCTGCCCCTCTGTTAAGTTTCAAGCGTCTCTTCCTCCTGAACTGAACAACACACACCAAACAGGTCAGACTTATTCCTCTTTTAAGTGCATTTGTTGCTTTCTCATGCCCACATGTCACACAGGTGGTGGTGGGGGTCAGTGGTAAAATGATAGAGTTTCTCATCTCCACAATGTTTACCACACAAAATGCACCCGTGTGTAGACTACAGATTTATCCTCTACTCTGCTGCTAAAGAACGTAGGTCAGTGCACCATAGTTTATGTTTCATTATCAACATAAAAGAACATGAATGTATACATAATTTGGATGATCTGTTCTTGCATAGTAAACAATTGCCTGTGTTATCACGTTTGTAGAGTAGCCCTGCATTTCTGACCCCTCTGATCATCCTGTGGTTAATATGGATGTAATGTGATCGAGGTTTGTAATTCTATGACGACTAACTTGGCTGTCAGCAGCTGCAGTCTTGTTATTCTTTATTACAGTTAATGCTGGCGGGGTATTCTGATGCATGGCGGCTATTCCAAACCTTTGGTTCCTTAGAGACGCGTATATGCTTCTGGTTAGATCTTGATATTAGAATAATATATATCTGCACAATGCTCGCTCTCAGCCAATGCTGGGTGATAAATTGGTATTATTGTTTATCGCTTGTTGGCAAAATGATATCGTGATGATGTAATCTAATCATATTAGGACTCTACAAATTTGTGTTGTCCAAATGAATGATTCCAAACCAGTACTTCAACCACTTTCAAGGTTCTTTTAGAATTTTTTGCAATTTGGGTGATATTATTATTAAAATGTATACACTGCAAAATATTACATCACTGTACACACACACACAGAGTGTGTTTTTAGTGGGTTCATGTGGTGCGTTGCCTATTTAAAAACTTCTGATGCTGTCAGCGCAAAGCTCTGAATTAAGTGATCCGCCAACTGTTTGTGGCCTGTTGGTGCCGCCTTCCTAACTGGCAAGGCCTGTTGCCACCAATATATGACCTGTTGGTCCGCACGGAGTTAATTACTGCAGCCCCCACTCTGTCAAAGGATTTAGGCTTGAATTATCACCTCTTATGCACCCTGCATAGTGCAGCCACACCGTTGTGTACCTTCACTTATGTTGTCTTAACTGCCCCACACTCACAGTAACAGAAACAACTTTATAAGCTGGGACATACCTACAGTGCATCTGCCACACACACATACAAAGAGTCAGCCATAGCTGCAGATTCCTAGTGTTTGTTGGTACACGTAATGCAGGATGAGAGGTATTTGTGGCAACCCATTATCCCCTCAGATCAGAAGGGATCTGTGTCTAAGCCAGAGATAGTGTACCTGCTCGGGGAAGACCTCTGTTGTCAACTCGTCTGGGAAAATAAAAGATGGGTGGTCCAGTCTGGCGCTACGGTGTTATCTCTCACCTTGACCCGGCACCAACCAACTTGACTAGCTCATCCAGCCCAATTTTTCCTTCATCTGAAGCAAACTCTGCCTTTCAGGGAAACGCCATATGGCTTATCTATTGTTGGCTGAGAGCATGTCATATGGCTTTTAGGAGGGAATACTGTAGATGCCGATAAAGCTGTTGGAAATTAAATATTACACTGGTGATGAAAGGATTTTGCTCTTGTGAAGCATATGCTGGCTGCTCTTTCATCTTTTTGTTTCATCTCTCTATTTCAGAGGACTGGATGGAAAACAGACACTGGCTCTCCTGGTCCTTGCCTCCATCTCTCAGCATTTTATCATTACCTCACTTTCTCCACCTCCTACTTCACTGTGGCTTTATCTTTAAATTTTAAGTCCAATTTCAGTGTCCAGCCCACTTATTTTTACTTAATGCTTGATCCATTCATTCTGACTGATTTATTTAATGTGCCCGTCTATTACTGAATAGTATCTATCAACCCATCCCGCCATTTTCCTCTATCTGAACCCCCTTGTCTTTTCATCTATTATCTGCCCCCTGATCTTAAATCTAAGTGCTCTTCCTCGGACATCTCTTGGTGAGATCAGTATGTGGTCCAATTTCTTTGTGCAGCAGGAAGATGATGGTCGTGTTGGGGTGGCAGGGGTTGGCCAAAGTGGGGGATTGGGTGCCATGAAAGGTGGAAGGGTACAGAGGCGAACCAACAGGATGAATGACAGCCTAGAGGGGAAGATCAAGCTGGCATTCTTCGTATCTATCATTGGTGTGACCCTGACAGTGTTGGGCATGGGGACGGAGTTTTGGGTGGAGCTGGCCCAATCAAAGAATTTCAGCGGCAACCAGACCTGCCAGATGGCCCATTATGGCCTGTGGAAGGGCTGCATCCGCACCCTATGGGTGGCTGACATAGACCCAGAGAGGACAAGCTGTGGCCCCGCTGAACTACCTGGAGGTGAGACTTTGGCTGTGGGAATTTGTGTTTAGCTGTGTGTCTGTTCTTCTGTAGGTGAGCAGGTGAGCTTTCTGGAGGGAACGTGTCTGTTTTGTTTCTCTGACTGTCTGCTCACGTCTGCTTTTCTGCAGCTGAATTGTCCAGCCATGCAAGTCTAACCTTAAGGCTGCCTCCATGCTACAGTATGAGAGTGAATAAATTGGAAAAGGGTCAAAAGATGTTTCTGAAAGGTTGCGACTGATGTGAAAACAAAGGGAGCAAGCATAACTAATATGATGTATGCCCTCTGGGAATATGTGTACATCTGTAGGTCTTTTATCTGAGCCCATAAGGGACTGAGAAAATACCAACACCATTGGTTTTAATTTAAAAATGATGCATCCCAACAGCAAAATCTTAAGATATCTGAGCGACATATTTATGATTTTTGATTTTCCTGTGCATTCACGTATATCCACTGTAACCTTGCAAAAGACTTGAGATGGGATAGTTGTGTATGTGATGCTGCCTGCATACATATGTATCTAGGTCATCCTACAGATAATGTGCAAATTAAATCATTCAAGAAATACGATGCTTGAAAACAGATCTGGTGGAACGAGACATTGCAAGCGTTGGACACGCACAGTAAAGCTGTTTTAAATCATTATCTCATTGTGACACAAAGCAGTGCACAGGTACATGTAACATCATACAATATAATATTTGTTATTCACAACATTGACGGTGTAATGAAGCATCATTAATTTCAAGGTTTTCCCTTGACTGGGTACCTAATCATCTACTGTTGTACACTCAGTACAGACAAGTGATAAAGGGGCAGACCACAGGTTTATTGTGTTGATGAACATCCATGTTTAGAGTTGTGACAGCTCTCTCTAAAAGCTCTTTATTCAACTTGACCGTGCTTAGGTTCTCCAGGGTGCGTTGATTATCTGCATAATGACCTATTTCTGTCTGAAAAGCAAATCCAGGATATGGAGAGAGGCAGGTATTGGAAGAGCTGAGATAGAGATAGGCAGGCTTAGCGGGAATCACTGCCTATCTCAGGGAATCTGCTGAGACACAGCAAAGCTCTGAAGAAATCCAACAACAGGACAAAATCTCTCCTCATATAGCAGAGATGCATACTTGTGGATCACACATATATAAGTACTATTTACATACATAACCTTAAATGATGTGTCACAAGATTGTTTTTCTATTCAGCTTTCAAGGATTAATCTTGCCTGTCAAAATGATCCACATCTCTGGCTGCGTCTAGCAAGCAGATATATATCTTTGCCTCCGAGATGGTCTGTTGGTGTGTGAGAGCAGCCAGTATGCTTCTAACAATCTTTCTCACACGTCCTAACACTGTTGGCCCATGCCGCCTGTCTCAGATGGCCGTGGGCTCGTCATGTTTGGAGGAAAACAACTGTTTTGCCATCTCTGCTTCTCTCTGTTTCACATCCCTGTTTACACGCCTCTGGCTCCCGTCCCAAGCAAAGTGCAGCCCACTGATGCCACGCCTGTCATCTCAATACCAGCTATCCATCTTTGCTGCCTGCTGAAGAGGAACATGACGGCTCAATAATTACATGCTCAGCAGGGGTAGCGATAGCAAAACAGGTTGAGTGTGATAGCATAATGTGTTCAAAAAAATCTGTAGGCTGATAAATGGTGTGTCTGCCTCAATAAAAAAAATGCAAATGGACTTAGGCCCAAACATATTTGTGTGTGAAAGAGATGTGTGTGAATATGTGTGTGTGGCTAACATGTGGTCATCTTAAAGCACATATTTAGTGGGTGAAAATCATCACTATGCGCTTGCGAAGCCAAGTGGAATCTGACTACTTCACAGTTTTTGTCTAAATATAGAGAAGGGGAAATGAGGAAGAGGGACAGACAGGGACAGACAGGGACTGAGGGAGAGTGTATGTCTAATGCAGTATTAACCAACCCCCCTGTGTTTCTCCCCCTCTTGACATCTCCTGCTCCCTACACCTCCTTCTCCATCTGTGGCTCTCCTCACTCGTCCCCTGCTCTCACCACCCCTCCATCTGCCCCCAACTCACTCCTCCTTTTCCCCGCTATCTCAACCTCTAAGGGTCTATCCATGTTTCTTTTGCATCCCTGTTCATCGCTCACTCACTTCACATATCTCCTTCCCCTCACTCCTTTTGGAGTTCCTCTGCAGCCATGCCTTCCTATTTCTACCCTCCATCTGCCCCTTCTTTCTCTCTCTGTCTAACTCTCTTTGTCCCCCTCTGCCATCCATTCTCAGTGTTTTGCTGTCTCTCACCCTCTCTGGCGGCACCATATGTGCAGTGCTGGGCAGTGTCTGTGTGTGTGAGTGTGTATGTGTGTGTATGTAGTGGTGTGTATCTCTGGGTATTCCAGCTAATGCTCTACATATAAATAGGAATGATGCCTGGAAGCACAGAGTGCATGGATGCATAGTAGGCACATCACAGAAGACCAGCAGCCATCCATTGGTGTGTGTGTGTGTGTGTGTGTGTGTGTGTGTGTGTGTGTGTGTGTGTGTGTGTGTGTGTGTGTGTGTGTGTGTGTGTGTGTGTGTGTGTGTGTGTGTGTGTGTGTGTGTGTGTGTGTGATTTCTTTGTCTGATCTTTTCCCTTTACCTGCAGAATCCAACTGCACCTACTTCAAATTCTTCACCTCCGGGGAGAACGCAGTCATGTTCAAGAAGACGACTAACAAGAGTGAGACTGTACTTTCACACCCTCCTCAGTTCCCCTGCAACTTTTGTGACACATACAGATACAAGCTGAAGTTACACAACCGCCACTATCAATATAGATGTTCACTGAGGTGCTCAGAGGACCATGCTGGTGGTTTTTGCATGTTTTAGACCATTAACCTCTGTAGCCACCCGTTTTCCACAGCAAACCATAAGCTATCAGACTGATGAATGTGTTTACCCTGCCGCCCAGACAGCCCATTGGTTTCAGTGCAGATTTAAGATCAGCTGGCTGAGACTTTAAACTTACATCACAGTGAACACACTGTAAAGTTTTTAAAACGTCCTCGATGGTGCATTCATGCAAATGACAGCTGTGTGACATCAGATCTGTTTATCACCACATAGATAATGGGATCTGGTAGTTTTAGCCATGCTTGTTGTGTGGCTCTATGGATGGCAATGTTGGTTGGTCAGTTGATCTATTAGTCATGAATTTAATTCAGACTGAAATACCTCAACATCTTTAAAATGGATTGCCACGAAATTGTAAAACAGACCTTCATTGTTCCCAAAAAATGAATGACTGACTTTGGTGATTTTCAAAGTAAGCAACTTTAACAGAGCATGAAGTTGAATAAATGTTCACTGCGATGATTAATTCAAAGTTTCTACAGATTCACTTTAAAATCATACAGTCATGAATTTACCAACCAATGGCTGCTACTGGAAGATGGAACAGGAACAATGCATTGAATTCCTCAAGGTATTAATGGTAAAAAACGAAACCACAAATGTAATTGTCTTTTTATATTGCTTTTACTGTTATTTTATCACATCAAGACTCATTCAAACTCATATCTATTGTGCTCATATCTATTAATTAATTAATATCTGTGTGGTGGAGTGTCAAAAAACACAAAAACTGGCACTGGCTATTGTGAAATGTTGATCAGCTTTTTGGGTTGCACCTGCCCATGTTTCCGATGCCAATAAAATTTGTTTTAAACAGAGCCAGTACGGGAAGTGGCACAATTCACACCATGTTTGTATTTTTGACACATCAAAATGAAGTCGAATCAACTGTAAGCCCACTAGATTCAAGTTTTTGTGATTGTGTTGAAATGGCTGATTTTAATTTATGTCTGGTTGGTTTCCAGTTTACAAAACCTCTTTTGTCCTCTTGCTTCTGTAGACAATATGAACGAAGTTACAGATTATAACTTTACGCATACCTATTATCACATATTTTGTCATCCATTTTTACATTCCTAAAACATAGATACACATAGATGAAAGGTGATTGTTTAATTCAATTAATTTCAAATTGCCCTTTTCCTTTTTTTATTCCTTGCTGTTCTTCTTCCTAGGCTTGAATCTGGCAGCAGCTGTCTTGGCTCTGATGAGTCTGACCATGATGGTGATGGGCTCCATCTGTATCGTCATGTCCCTCAGCAAAGGAGTTCCTTTCTTTGTCAAGCCAGCATCCTTCTGTTTCATCTTGTCAGGTGGGATCAGGGTTACCTCACTTGATTGATTACTAGCAAGACAATGATTATTTGGTCTTTCTGATCAGCTGTTAGAAGATGTACCAATGTTATCTTCCACAGTTTCGAGGAAACATTGTATTAAATGATTTTATTTTAATCTCTGTCAACCCTCCATTACTTCCCTCCACCTGTGCAGGCATCCTGGTCCTTCTCTCCATCCTGATATTCCACCAGTCAGTGTTGGCCCTGCTGTCCAGTGACCACTCCATACCTGTACACCATGAGCTATCCTGGTCTGTGGTGTGTGCGGGCTCTGCGGGAGCTATGCTCATTTTTGGAGGTCTCCTTTTCGTCATCCTCTCGCTTCCTTTCAGCCCCTGGCAGAAATGCTTGCCGCACAAGAACAGTGCCACTTAGCACTCAGCACTTAGCTAAAATATGCATACAGTTTGAGATCCAAGTGTAATTGTCTCTTTCCTGAGGGGTGCAATTTTGAGCTTGCATTTGGCATTTAATTTGTCAGAGCACTCATACAAGGTCTTAATTACATATATGAAGAGAAGTCAGCAACACATAACGAAGCACTCCAGATTTAGGTTTTGCAAACATTTTTTATAGTTTTTTTTAGTTAAAAATAGACGGAAGGACCGACAGACTCATGCTAAAAGTTTATTATATAGCTCTATGTGGGTTTACTTAAATAAGTGTCGCAAATAGGCTCGTTAGCTTGCCTATAGCTGTACAACCACACACAAATCTAGTGCCTCTGCTAGTATAAGGAAGGTGAATATAACATGTTTTATTTCAGTGTTCAGCCACTGTTTAATATGGAGGCCTGTTTTCACAAGGAGAGCTACATTTTGACTTATTAACTAAAAATTATCAGAATGTGTTTTTAATAGCCAAGTATGCAAGTGTACAAAGAATGTGTCACAAATGCAACAAATAGGTATACAATTAAAGATAGATCAAAAGTAAGGAGATAATAAATAATGAAATAAAACAAAAATAATATTAAAATTAAATTTAAAATGTAAATGTAAATTTAATTTTAATATTATAAATTTACAGAATAGGATTATGATAGTTGTGAAATGCGATGTAAAGCTTGAAATGAAATCAATGGCTATGCAAATGATTGATACTAAATCAGGATTATTTTCCAATATCCCATAATTTTGCCTTAACAAGAGTATTTTATATCCACCATGCTTCATTTTTCGTCTTCCAGTTTGAAATTTCATAAAATATCATTAGACTGCATCACCATCAGTGCAGCAACAAATACCATGTTTTGGATATCACTTATAATCAGTATGGAGGAAGTGCTGCTCATTTCAATCAATGTTGCCTCGCTATAGAGTCGATACTTCATATTCTAGCAGTAAATCCAGCTTTTCACACTTGATAAACAGGAGGCTGAAGTTGTCATTATTTATAACTTTTATGTGTTTTACAGCTTAAATTTATCAGATGACTGTATCTCGAATTAATTCAGCTGTGAGAGGATTTTTTCTATATCAGAGAATTTTATGGACTCACTTTATAAGTTCAACTATGTACATAACATGTATGTGTTTATATTTTATGTTTTGTAGTGTTGTCTCCAGACACTTTATTTGCAATATGTGTACAGTAAATACACTTAATTTTAATCATAGGATGCTCACTTTATCTCTTTGCCAGGAAATGCTATTTTACAAAACATATGCTGTGCTCATTTCTACTTGAATAAATGTACAGTTTGTGGCTCCAGATTTGTGGCTCAGATCATTAAAGAGATTTGACATAATGTCTCTCTTTTGTTCGCAGGCATGACACCCTGCCCTCAAACTTGACATTCACCCATTTTCACCCTTCCAACAGCATGACTCCTAACCTCTCTGCCAAACATCCCCCTCCCCCAAAAACCAGCTCCTCTATAATTAGGCCAGAGCTCATCGCAATGCATTTCACTGCAGAGGTTGGGAAACCTTATCCTTGAATTTCAACTATGTACCCGTCGGCCTATTCTCATACCTCTGTACCCTCTCCTCTCCTCCACCCCTGACCTCAGTGCGTCACTTTCCCTGCTGTCTCCAGGGCCAAGTGGTCACTTGGCCCTGACACCCTCACTTCCCCACACACAGACTGATCAGATCAGAGATGTCCCAATAACTACTCTCACACCCTGCCTGTTGGGGAGTGGAGTCACATATGTTCACATACTCACCTGCATGCACAAACACACACATAAACACACAAACACAGTTTTTACACACGTATGCTTTTAACTCCCAGTGAGCAGAAATTGAATCCACATGACACACTATCCTGGTTGTATATATAGCTGTTAATAGTCGTACTGAGACTGTGACAAATGGAGCACATGCACCAGTTGCATGTTTGTAAATGGAAATGGACTTCCTAGAGTTCTTGATAGAGGACCTGTAGATTGTAAACAAAAATTTGATGGTCATAGAGGAGAAAAAACCTCAACTGGTATTGTTGAAATATTTCTGAAATACAAATGATCAATTCCGAAAGGATGGGTTCATAATTTTTCAAGTCTTAAAACATCAGTCAGGTTCCCAAATGAGCAATGAAATAGTTTTGTCTTGTTATAGTCATTCCTCCTGTACATACTGACCACTAAAAGATCCCTTCATAATGCACTTGTAATGTAAAGGAGGTCAAAATCCACAAAATGGATGATTTACATGAAGTTTGAGTTGTCCAAAGTAGTCAAATCAAGGAGACATTTTTGAACATTACATCCTTTTTAGTGCCAAATCCTTATTTTTATTAAACTTCCATCTCAGCTCAACAGGGAAACAATATGATGCTAAAAAAGACTTCAAGTGTCAAGTGGTTAAGAGCACATGCCATATATACGCAGCGGACCCCGGTTCGAGTCCAGGCCGGCGGACCTTTCTTCATGTCACACCCCCCCTCTCTCCCGTAATTTCCTGTCTCTCTACTGTCAAATAAAGGTGTCTATGCCAGAAAAAATCTTTAAGAAAAAGACTTTAAATGTGGCAGATATCCACTTGATATGACATCTAAGCTTCAGATAAACTTTTAAATGCATGTTTGCACAAATTGACTGTGCAGATACACTGTATGTCACTTACATTGAAAACACATTTGAAGGGGATCTTTTAACAGCCAGTATGAGCAGGAGGACTGATTACAGCGAGGAAAACATATTTCACTGTTCATACGGGCATTGTGAATCTATCCTTGAAACATTTGTTACCCTAAACTGTGAAAAGTAACAATGTCTGTGTAATACATGACACGAGTTTGCTTTGGCAGCCTCTCATTGCTGCATCACTATGACTGTAACAAGATTGCAGTAGGTATGATAATAGCAGGAAAAGACACACTAGATAACTAATCCTTGAGGCCCAGGGGTACTACTAAGAATCTAGACCCGCTGTCAAGATGTGACACAGATGCCTTCCCCCTGCCCTAATGCATTTGAAGTATCGTCTCTTGTCTCTGAAGGGACTCCTCCAGCTTGATCCGCCCTGGAATTGCTCACACTTTCCTCCCTACTGCCAATGATGATCACTCGGAGGTCAAGAAAAACCTGCACTGTGGGCTGAAGGGACTAAAGTAGACCTTGACTGTATTTTATAATTGTTCATGCAAAATCATGCATGAGGTACCAGATGGGTCTATCAGAAAAAAATGATGTGCTCAGGTAGGGCACTAGTCACTGAAGAGTACACTGAATTTTCTCATTATCTTATTTGGTAAATACCACCCATCTGGCACTATCCATATATTTGCAAATATTATCTGCCCCAGACTGGCAGACAAGGTCAAAGTCTTCACAAGTCACAGCACGCCGCAGATTAGCTGAGGGTCCTTGAGTAACTTCTAAGAGCAATGTTCACTAATGATGAACTGTGTATTACACAGTGATGGAGGAAGTATTCAGATCCTTACTTAAAGAGGACATAACATGCTTTTTGTGATTTTCTGCCATTCATCTACTGTTATCCTTTTGTTGGATGTCTGTGTCTAAACATCTTCAAAGTTCCAAAACCTGAGGTGAATGTCTTTAAAAATACCATACTTCCCCCAAAATACTCTTCCATGTCAGATTGTTCGTGCATTATCACAAAAGGCTGTCTGCTCTGTAGCCTTTGTTGCTGCCACTTGTATTTGTATAGATGGATTTGAAAAGTTTATATTTCGAGTAAAAATTGAGAAGTGAAATCGTACTACTACAGTTTAAGTTGCCTCGCAAACCACTGAAAGTCTGCTGAGGGGCCAATAAGCCAATCAGAACAGAGTGGGTTCATCTGGAGGGGAGTTTTAAAGAGACAGGAGCTAAAACAGCCTGTTTCAGACAGAGGCTGAACTGAGGGGCTGCATAGATAGCAGTATGAGATAAATAAGAAGTGCTTTTAACCTAGAATTAGGTAAAGATATTTAAGAAGAGCTCCAAAATACAAATATAGAGCTGCAAATGTGAATGTTATGTCCTCTTTAAGTAGAAGTTGCAAAGTTGCAATACAACACTGTAAAAATCATTTTATCTCAGTAAAAGTACACACGTATGATTAGCATAATGTACTTAGAGTAGCAAAACATGAAACTACTAAATGCTTCCTGTAATTTGATTATTCTTTTTTTTGGCATAGACACCTTTATTGAGCAGTAGACAGACAGGAAACATGGGAGAGAGAGGGGGTGTGACATGCAGCATAGGACCTCCGGCCGGGATTCGAACCGGGGTCGGCTGCGTATATGGCATGCGCTCTAACCACTTGACCACCTGCGCGCCCTATTTGATTATTCTTACTGATGCATTAATTTTTGAGCAGCTTTTACTGCTGTAGTTGGTAGATGTTTGGCTAGTTAATCCATAACAGTGCATCAATGTTTTATAAGCTCATTACAAGTTTTGTATGTAAAATCTTAATTTATAAACATGGTAAGTACAGTTTTCAGATAAATGCAGTGGAGTAAAAAGTACAATATTTCCCAGTGAACTGTAAGGAAGTAGAAGTATAAAACGCAAAATGCAATAAATTGTTCATAAGTACAGTACTCGAGTAAGAGTTCTTAGCTACATATTATCACTGGAGTCTGTCTACAAACACTCTCGCAATACTCAAATCACAAGCACAAACTATATGTTCAGTGTGTACTTTGTAAGAGACCCCAGCCTCTTTCTCAGCAAAAAAATCAATAAAAGACAGCAGTCTGTGAGTATGTATATTATTGTTTTTTTTATAAACTTCGTGCAATACAGTGTTTAAGTTTATCACACATTTAGATAAACCATAATCATTTTTCTAGATATATCTATTCTCAACTACATACTATTCATATTGCCCACATAAATGCTATCTGTGTGCAGTTTTATCACATTATTCTTTTTCTGAAATGAAATCAAAGAAATGAAAATGTAAAGAATCTGGAAGCGTCTGGTTGTTTGTTTCTTCGTTATATCATGTAGCAGGGGGGGTGTCCATGGCTCAACCTGGATCTGCAGTCACTGGGAGCAGTTTCGAAGAGAGAGAGAGAGTGGATGGTTGGTTGGGTGGGAGGGGGGGTTGTTTATATGTGTTTACATTCTCATCAAAAGAAACAGAACGGGTCAGAATTCGGACTCAGGAGTCAGCAGTCACTGGGGAAGCACATTTGGAGGTTACGAGAACGTCTCTGTGGGGATTTTGTTATTGGTCATGTGACAAAGTCGAGGAACGCTAGTCATGTGACCATTTATGGGCAGGGGAAGGGCCAGAGAACGGCGGTGCAAAGTGTTTGTGCGGGGGGGAAACCACCCAACAAGAGTCCAGGGAGGGCACCAGGAACGAAACACATCAGTCAAAACCCGCTCTGCCCAAAATGCATACCATGTTTGAACAGTGGTCCCGAAAAACATATCTATAGACTTTACAAATATATGTATGTGTAAATTACAATGTACATGTATCTTTTCAAAAGTTTTTATCTATAGTGTTTTTTAAACCCCCTGAACAAACATATACATATTGTATTTTTTTGCCACTGAAAGTGATGAGTTGCATGTATCACTTTGGGACTCTTCATAGAAAAAGATGATTAGGTTTTTGTTTTTCTGCTCAGGCAGCAACCTTTACCTGATTCTGTACAAATGTATTCTATGTCTCTTTTTTCTGCTTCCTCCATTCAGAGGTTTCTGTTAATGCCCAAGAACAAACATCTTCAACACGACTATAGCTACAAGTACTACTGTTAACACTGATTAGAATGAAATAAGACTAACAGAGGCCCATAGAAAACTCAGACTCATAATAACAATGAAGTTGGTCAGTTGTCTCAGTCACTCAGGTTATTGTTGCATTTCTTTCGGTATCAATATTGGAAGACAATTTACAGTATTCACATCTGACTTCATGTTATAAATGAAAAATCATATAATTATAGGGGTTAAAAAAATCAACAGGCTCTCATTCTCCCACATATTGTGCACACTCATGCTTGACATTTGACACAGTTACACACAGCTCACTGACTGTCCCAGTGGCTCTGCATGGAAGAAATTCACAGTTAAAGTCGTCGAGATCTAAAATTAGAGTGAAAAAACAAAACAAAACCCCAAAACATGAAAATTAAATTTTCATTCCAAACTATAGTGTTTGCAAATACAGCTAGCCTGTAATAACACTAAGAATAATCACAACAACAATTTACATTAATGATGATCTGGTTAAATTAGCAGTAATATTGCACAAAAAAATATGTGAAACATTTTCATAATAGCCCAAGGTTAATTGCGTTTGATCATTAACAAAATAAATCATTTCTAGCACATTAAAATATCAAAATAGTTTCATTGTGAAAGTTCATTGTTGTTGTTATTATCGCTCTGTTATTACCTTCTTCTTTTTGTTCTCAGTGAGATTGAGTAGACTACATAACAGTGAACATGGAGGGAGAGATATAACATTTCACCTGCTTGTCTGTCTTACTATGCGTCTTCTGTTAAGCCAAAAAAAACACAGTGCTCCTCTCTATCCTCCCTGTTTCACTACTACCCATCCTCCTCCTCCTCTCCCTTCCTTCTTGCCTCCCCCTCATATACGCTATCTCTACACAGGCGTTGTCTTCCTATTGAGGGTGTTAGAGTTGCTCTCCCTGTCTCCCTTCAGCCTGTCCAGAGTCCCCATCCCTCGCTCCCTGTCTACTGTGGATGAAGTGAAGGGTGGGGGACCAGAGCCCACTGAGTTGGGCATTGGCGCATTGGAGTTGGAAGAATTGGAAGGGTTGTGGGACTTAAGCGAGGGAAGTGTACCACTCATCATCACTCCCCCTCCACCTCCATCCTTTGGGAAGCAGTTGTGGAGCTGGTAGAGTGTGGCCCTGTCCACCGTTCCATACATGGGTGGCAAACCCCCGAGTTTAGGGTCGCGGGACAGCGTGTAGAGAGAGATGTCACCTCCAGCCAGGGCTGTGTGGGAGCGAGAATGGGGGTTAGGCAACGTGGACACTGAGATGGGGCCCTGGGAAAGCAGCGCAGATGGGGGCAGGCCAAAGTTCTTTCCCCCACCTCCCCCTACAGGTGAAGGGTCTCGGGAGCGGGAGGGGTCAGTGGAGCGGGACGAGGAGCGGGACCGGCGACGGAAGCGGTAGCTGGGCAGGCGGAGCATGGCGTGCGTGGTGCTCTTGAAGATGTCGGTGCGCGAGCGGCAGCGCAGCTCCTTATTCTTCTCGATGTAGATGTTGACAGCCAGTACCCCAACCATCTCAGCCATGATGAAGGACAGGCCTCCGAAGTAAAAGGACCAACCGTAGGAGTACTGCCACTTCTTATCCTCATCCTTTTTGGGAGAGATGTCCCCGAGTGCAGCTGAGATGTACACGATCACACCAATTATGTTGCTCAGACCTGAGAGAGCACAGACACACTGTATTTACACAAGAGCTAAATAAACCCAGAGAGACAAACTCACTATTCTAACACACTAATTTGTCTGACATGCCATTTTCAATTAAGATAACTGGCAAGATGAGAGGTGAATGTTAAAACCTCCATTAAACTGACACAATAGCTTAAACACAACTCGACACTTCCAAACAATTTATAAAAACTGTTATGACACGTAATATTCTCCAGACCACCTTCCACACGTGCACACAGACTCGCACACAAGCAAGACACACACGTACAAGCACAGATACATATATTATCTACCCACAGATGCACATACAATATTGTTAAGTTACCTGCAGCCACGAAGAGAATTCCCGCCCCCAGGATGATGTTCCTTTTGCTCTTATAGAAACGACTAGCAGCGATGCACACACCTCCCATTAGCAGCAGGATGGCACTGAGGATGGGGAAGATGTTGGAAGCCCTGACTACCCCTGCACCGAGGAGAGAGTAATGATTAACAGCCAAAACAAATTGTCTTGAGAAAACCTAGCCCATCTGCTACTGTAAAGCAGAATAAACAGAGTAATAAACACAAAATTTACTAACTAATACTTCTTAACCTATGTTTGGACAGTTCAAGGATGCAGAATAATATGCATAAAAAATAAAAGTGTTGCTGCATTAAAAATATTCACAAAATTGTTGGTGGGGAAATTAATTACTGAGTTCTCAGTGCACAATTGAATCAAACCCTTCCCACGTGGCCTTCAGTGCTTTCAGGAGGTCTGCCAACCATGCAAACACACACACACGCACACACACACATTAACACTCCTCTCTCATCTAGGACAACTAGGCCACGGGAGAGAAAATGCCACCTAAATGCCAGCAAAATGCCTCTGCAACATTGTAAACAGAACACGAGCTTTTCTCTATGTATGCACGGGCACACATGTAGCATATCATAGAGCAGAAAGATATCACTGGAGGGCACTGAGTGCAAACTAGGGCACCCCATCTCCCCTGACTTTCAGCACACATTGTCACATGTTTATTTCTTGCTGAGATAATCTGTTGAGGAATGAGCAATAAAATAACGAGATAAAAATGTCAGTTTCAGGCTTATTTTGTTATTTTTGCAGGCTTATCAAGACTTTCATGCCTCTAATCATTCACGCAGAGTAAAGCCGGTATTGACTTACGTAGGACGTACTCTGCCCCATCATGGTCAAAGTCTGCATCCTCTGGGAAGTGGTTGATCTGAGAACACACTCCTCTCTTCACTCCTGAGATGTAATAGGAGAAACAGAGGTGACCAGACACAGCAAAAGAAGAACTCAAAGAGAACAAATATCCTCCTGAGAGAAAGTGGCTGACACCTAAATACAGTCATATCTGTGTCAGAAAAACCTTTTTTTAAACTTCAACATACAGATAAAGAACACCACAAAGGTTAATGGCTCCTGTAGGAAATACAAGTTAGTAATGTGCAGGCAGTCTCTACACACATTCAGTACAAACACACAAATCTAAATACATACAAGTATGCGGACACACTGGCAGACAGATAACTACCCGCCGGGGTCTTGCATGTAGACAGACAGACGAACTGAGGGACGCACGCACGATGATGACAGCACACCACTGTTGCTGATGGATGGATTGTAAGAAAGATGGAGTGATGGGATGAAGAAACACAGACGTAGGGAGAGACGGACAGATGTGGGGTGAGCTGGTGTCTTTCTCATAGCTCTTATATTTCCACTGGTTGTTCTGTAAAGAAACAGATGGAGGTACAAAGGGGCGGGTTGTCAGTTGAGCCACCCAGATCGCTGTTATCTGTTTCAGGTGGTCCTCAAACACATTCAAGGTATTTACTTGAAATCTAAGAAGACAGTTGTGTAAGCACATGTTCCCTGAGTGACCTACTGCACCGAAACCACTGCATCTCCACCAGCATCTCATAACATGACATAAAAGTAGCCCTATTCGCTGGGTTCTCCTCATAACTTTATATGCTACATGAAAAAAAAATCTGACAGAAGAAAGAAATAATTGACAGGTTATTCAGTGCAGCCCCACATTCAGAAAACCTGCAGAAGAGCCAGGGAGAAGGACACATCTCTATCCACAGCATAATGTGCCACCCACCCGTGGGCATAAATCTTTTAGAGCTACCATGTCCTGCATTTCTACTCCAGCTACACCTCACTGCATCACTGCATGACTACTGAGCATCTATCTTGGCTGAATACTCCACAGACATCAAGGATAGTTGACCTCTAAGCCATGCCAAGACACTGTCAGCTTTCCTGCACTGCAATGTGAGAGAAAAGCCTTAAAGAGAGGGGAATCTACAAGGCGGGGAAGAAGAGGAGAAACCAGTGAAAGATGAAATATAATGTTTGGGGGAGTGAAACAGAGGGATAACAAGAGTGAGGCAATGGAGGAAGTGGGTGGGGGTGCACTGCAGCAGTGCTGCAAGGGCTATAGCTTATCTCTAATTGGCTGCTTTGCTATCAGGAAGCTTAGAGATGAGGACAAATTAGCTTTGTACAATGACCAAGCCCAGGATGGGCCGGGGACGCTTTACAAGTAGAGCCAAGAGGTTTTCCTGGAGACAGACAAACCTCTACCGCAAAAGGCACACTTTCTCACACCACCTCTTTGGTTGTGGCTGCTTCACTGTTCACTCCGTCCCTGCCTTTACTAGCCTTTGAGTGTCAGCCAGGCAGTGTAATGTATAATGAATTAGCAGCTTGTGTTACAGTGACAAACTGAAGATTGAGAGATGCCATTTTCTGTATCATTTGCCACTTGGAATCAGAAGTCGATGGGCAGCAGGGTGAACACAGGTCTTTGTTTCAACATTTGAATTAAATGACTGCATCCTGAATCAAAGACAATGATTAATGGATTATTTTGAGTGAGGGTTATGCTTCAGTATCATGTAATTATACTGCAATTATGCTAAATTGTTTTCTTGTCACTGTGGCACGGTCTAACAAATACCAGTGGAATGTGTGTGTTGATGCTAATAATGATTACTGAAGTTTCCCTGAGGTTGTGTGAAAGGCTGACACTGCTGAACTGTAGTGAGTCAATATATTTCTGCTTCAAAGTTTTTCCATTGCCACGTGGCGCAAGGATTTCATTCCACAGCAATAAGTTCATTTGGATTCATCATCATTACCTCCAGTGTCCAATGCCACTGACTCAATTTTGATGAGTATTAAACAGTCAAATACTTGTCAAAGCAGAAGCAAAAATACATGAGTTTCTGATTACACTAAAGTCTAAATACAGATCACTCCATCTTTACAGTTCATTGCAATGAACACCTCTGTGTTTAGATGAGCTATACACCGTATGCAGTTTATCGGTAAATCCATCTGCTGTCTCCATAGCAGCAGATAAAGAGTCCAGTTTATGTAGTCCTCCCCTGACTAAGTGCTGGGCATCACTTCAAGTCACACAAATCCCAAACCCTCGTAGCTCAATCTGAATTACTCCACTGGGAAATTACTACCCAGTCCCTCTTGCCTGAGATAAGAAAATTAAGACTGGAAAGAATACTGGAGAGCAATATAAGTTTGACATTTTGGGAAATATGTTTATTTGCCTTTTTGTTGAGATTTAGATGAAAAGATGGATACCACTCTCATGTCTAAAAATAAAGCCACGACCACCAGGTCAGTTAGGGTTGACGTAGCATAAAGCTGGAGAAACAGACAGCTTTGCAACATAATGATGACGACAAGACTTCAAGAGGTGGCTGAGCCCGGCTAAGAAGTAGTCTGACACATAACCTTTCCGTAAAACCACAACATGCCGTTTTAACACTTGGCTGTTAAAAACATAAACCTTAAATGCGCCTGTATGCTGATTTTGTAGCTAGTCATTTTCGCCTGTTTCCAATATAATATTTGTACTAAGCTAAGCTAAGCTTTACTGTGGTAAATCTTCTCTTCTAACTCTGCAAGCATGTATCCCAAAATGTCTAAACTATTCCTTTAAATGTTTCCATCACATTAAATCCTCAGTGCACTCTGCTTTATTTCTCCTACTCAACCTTAGGTAACAACAAATCCTGGGAACAAGAGGATCCAGTCTGACTAGATTTAGATCTACATTAAATGCTAAATAGCTAGAAAGTAACCAAAACTGCATTGCCTTATGTCAGTTTATCCTGCACCCTCCTAACTGAAATTAACAACCAAAGCGCACTTGTTTACATACATCTTCATCAACCCAAATCCCACCCATAGACCCAAGATGTCTCCCACAAAATCTTCACTACCTTCCAGGCAGCATATCCTCCAGAGTCCAGAGTGGGTGAGCGCCCCAGGGTCCTTCTTGTCCTTGTTATGAGGGTCATCCTGGGTGACGTTGGCTGTGCTGTTGCAGATGAGGGCACGGGAGTACAGCCAGTAGTCCGTCCCTATTGCCACCGTCATCAGGCCGAAGGCAGCGAATGCCCCCACGGTGGTGAGAAGGATCTGGATCCCCTTCTCACACACCATGCCTTGAGAGAGAAAGAAAAGAGGAGGAAGGGAAATGGAGATAGAAGAGGAAAAGGGTGGAAATTAGCAGTGCAAAAGGGAGAGAAGAGTAGGGGAACAAGAATTTATCGTGCAGTTTGAAATTGAGGACGAATAGTAAAACAAATTAAGCAAGAGTGTATTTATGATCATAGACAAGTTTAGCAGTTTTTTTTAAAGACGACAAACATGCAGGTGAGATGATCAGGGGCACCGGTGGGAAGAAGACAGGGAGGCGGTGAGAAAAGTGCGGAGGAGGCGGATGTGGGAGGTGCACAAGTGGCTCTATGATGTGTCCTTGGAGGAGAGTTGGATGACTCTGCTGACTCCGCTTAACAAGACAGAATTGATGTGAAACACAACAGATCACACCCTCCCAATCTCAGTCTACTCCATATTCATGACCCTGACACTGTTCTCCCCCTCAGAATCAGCAGGGCTGGACATGAATACATAAATACACACAGTGCACACAAACACACGGCTATCATGAGATCACCTTGTATCTGTGAAAGTCGTTATTAGGAAGGCGATGTGGATGCATCTTCATACATACAAACATGCATGTACACTCCCACACAAATAACATCATCAGGTCAGATTGATCCATGCATGTCTGATACAGGTCAGCAGCCTTCAGTCATTACTGTAAACTACATACTCTCTTCTACTTCCAACACTAGAAGTTTCCCTTTCATTCTGATGAAACTGATACTGATACTGACACAGACTGTAACAGAGCGAAGAAATATCTAATGCAAAGTGTGACGAGCAGAAACTTACCTGACGGCGAGTTTCTATCCTTCGACTCAATTTTGAAATCTTTCTTTTCCTCGTCAGTGAAGAACGTGCTGTCCCCTCAATCCGGACAGCATCCATCGACTGTTTTCACCCGCTCCCTTCTCTCCCTCTTGCTCTTCTATCTCTTTCTCTCTCTCTTTCTGTCTTCCTTTCTCAATGGACAGCAGGTGCCGGTGGAGGTTGTGGCTTGGACAGTTGTCCCGCTCTCCTTCCGTCCTTTGTTAGCAGAAAGCTCACACCAGAGAACCCATGGTTACTGCTCTGCTGCTGCACATTGAAATAAAGCACAGGACAGGGACATTTAACATTTTAGTAGTTTATTTAGTAGCATCAGGCCCTGAAGTTATGGATGAGCACAGAAGAGGCAGGATTTAAAATAAAATAGAAAACTTTTGTCTATGTATATTCTCCACAACAAAATATTTTAGATGAATTTATTTACAGTTAAGTTGATCAAATCTGCTGACACGTTTCAGCATGTAGCCTTCCTCAGAATATATGACAGCAGTGATGGGTTTATTTTGGTTGGACCACAACAGTGGGGCCAGCCCTACAAACCCAAATGTCTGTTTGTCACTGAGTCACTTACAGACTGACTGACTGACTGAGTGATGAAGTTACACCATTGGTCGTCTACAGGCTGACGAAGCTTGGGACAACCAAGTATCACAGAATACATTTTTCACCAAATGGCAGCAATGGTAGAGCTTATGAGCCAGGACAATTTTGATGTAGCACTGTTAATATGTCAATTTATTAAGTTTTAATATTTTAGGCGGGAAAGTAACCATTTAGATTCCCAATATGTGATCATTTTATCCAAACAATGCCTATTTGGAAATTAGCTCCAACATTTTTTGAGATGTGAGGAGTCACTGGACAGGTGCCGGAAAGTCACCTCAACTGCTATCAGCCACCAGCCTGACTCCTGAGATGATCGGCCAGTCAATGTCCATTGTCATTCCAGGGCAGAGTTGGGAACACAGGAGAAAGCCTGGTGGGCTGCTTGAGCAGCCCATTATACAAAAGCAAAAGCCTCTTGTGCATTTTCCTACCCTGTCTCCAAACATAAAACCTCTGGTTTAGGCAGGCCTTTTAACTTTATTTAGAAAGAGAAGCCACACAAGCTTTAAAAAAAAAAGTGGTTATATCTATGTCTATAACAGAAGGAGGTCTTAACATTTTGGACTTTTCCTCATTTAACCACATTATCAAAATCAACTGGATTAAAAGATCTGGTAGCATGTGGCGTAACTTTCTGTTTATGAAAATAAGTGGTCTTCATTTTTTTATTATCAGGTCCTTATGCTGACAGTAAACTTCCTATCAAACTTTCCAACTTTTATGGTAAGCTCTTATCTGTTGGTCCTTTCTATGTAAGCACCACTATGCTCAAAAATATTTTTTTATGGAATGATGCTTGTAAAACAGCCATTTAACTGTGATGGGCTTCTACAGAGAAATATAGTGTTCCTGTCTCCAAAAGTGAGCATATAGTATTGTAATTAATACACTGCCAACTTGCATTATGCTTATCATGTATATTCCTAATATAGAAGACAAATGCTCTTTTTGTAATTATATGGTTGAAACACTGTTTATTCAGTGTGTACATGTGACAATGTTTTGAGCTGATTTTCAGCTCAAACATTTTATGCACAGTCCAACTATATATTAGGTTTTGACCTTTTGGTCTTGTTATAAAGGAAACCAGCCATTGCTACTTAATGTGCTTTAAGTTTTTTTTTTTTTAATTTAAATATTATGTTTTGGGCATTTTTGCCTTTATTCAAAAGTAGCTGGCACAGAGGCCAACAGGAAACAGGAGGAGAGAGGGGAATTACATGCAACAAAGGTCCCTTACCGGAGTCGAATTATAAATATACAATGTATTATAATCTAAGATTTTTTGCTTAAAAAATCACTTAAAAGATTTAACGATAGTTAAAATAATTGCCTAATAATTGTCTCTTGATCAATTACTCAACCTACTATCTATGATCTACTAATTGTCCCAGCTGTAAAACCATATGATCTAGGCTATATCGTTATTGCAAAGAGGCCAGACTGTATAATTACAAGTATAATCATTTTTCTACTACAGTTGCTTCTTTTTAATATGGTTTTACAGAGCTATACTGTTACTGTGTTACAGCAGATTGAGTAATTATAGTAGTGATGGTATTACAGGCTAAAGAGAGAATGACTCTAGAGCGAGTTGTACTGCATCTAGTCTGAATAAGAGGAGCAAGAGGGGGAGGCAGAGAGGACCAACCCGACATTGTTACCATAGCAACATTGAATTCCAAAGTCTGGATCAGCATAGAGCGAGGGGGGGGGGGGGGGGGGGGGGGGGGGGGGAGAGGGGCAGGCGATAGATAGAGGGAGAAAGAGGCAGAGAGAGCAAAGCAGAGAGAACAGAGATGGGGAAAAGGGGCAGAAATGAGGGGGAATATTTCAAGTCGCTACCATGAGTGTTGACTCTGAGACCTAGACAGACAGACAGACAGACCAGTGCGCTAATGCTCTATCAATAGATGTATGTGTGTGTTTGTGGTGTGCGTGTGTATGTGTGTGTGTGCGTGTGTGTGCGTGTGTGTGCGTGTGTGTGTGACCACTGCGACACAGATGCTCCCGGACACACACACACATACACACACATACACATGAATACGCCATCGGTTACTGAAGAGGGAATGAGAAGTTAACCCCTCTTTAGCCCAGTAAATAAGGAAGAAAATATGAGGATATGATGAAGCAACACACGTTATTTCCTACAAACATGATTTAGCAGACATAATGCAGTGCAGTCAAGTCTGTTAATATTTGATGATGCAATATGGCACCGTGATCAAAATAGGTTACATCCTGTTTGCATTGTGAGACCCAAAACAGAGCTGCCTCAGAGACAGAAGGAGAGATGGAAGGAGAGACGGTGTGTTGTGTGTGTTTTAATGTGTGTGCACGTTTCCTCCTCAGTGCGTCTGAGGATGGGTCTAGTCCAATCTTATTGAATCCGAGCAATGTTCCCCTCAGCTCCCCTCAGTTAGACAGTTAGCCTCGTATCTCTGCGTTCAGGCTCCTTATTATGTAAACTGTCAAACGACACCAACACAGCGTGACTTATTTATACATTGTGGGTGCATACTGTATGTGCAAGCAAACAAGTGAATGTGATTGTACGTGTGTGTACGTGTGTGTGTGTGTGTGTGTGTGTGTGTGTGTGTGTGTGTGTGTCTGTGTGTCTGTGTGTGTGTGTGTGTGTGTGTCCGTGTGCGTGTGCGCGCGTGTCATGTGACCTTCCAACCCTATCAACATACTGCCTTTCCCTGAGGAAAATACATGTCTAGAAGGGATTACACTATCTCTAAGGCCTGAAAACGCAGTATGTGTATGTGTGTGTTTTTTGACTCCAGTATTTAATGAATGACCTTAACAATAACCTACTAAGTTATTCCCCTTAGCAAAAACTCCCCTGTGTAGAGATCATAATTGCCATTTAATTATCTGTAATTTCTATTTTACACCAATAATTAAGAAAGAGGGGAATGAGGAATGAGTGCAAGAAAGCATGAAAGAACAAGAGGGCAAGAAAAAAAAAGGAAGTGTGAGAATTTAACTAAATGGGTTTGAGTTATACTAACGAATTTGGCTTAATTGGAGAGAAATTTAGGGTAATTTGGGGTGGAGAATACAGATGGATTCGAGAAACATAAGTCCACGTTTGAGTTTTCCACAATGCTGAGCTACATTATCCTTACAGTGATGCTTTTATAGTGTGCGGGCCAGCCAGAGGCCAGTTAGCTTCAGTAAGGCGTACTGTAGCAACACAGGCCAACAGGTTAGCTTTGGGAGCTAGCTGCTGCAGGGGCCATTATGGAACCTGTCCCTCACTTGTCAGAAACTTCAGATGTAATCTGATCTACCTGCATGACTCATTTCCCAGCATGACAGAATCCCGCTCGTAGAAAAAAAAAAAAGCACGCACAATGAGTTGTGGCTCCAATAATGCAGCCATAAATCATTTGAATTTTGCAGCAGCTGCTCCATTAGCTATTCATCGCATAAATCAACTACCAAACTGTTTGTTGAATAAATGATGACATCTATAAGTTTTTCCACACATGAACGGTAATGATCCTGTGTGGGCATGCAAGAACGTTTTCGGTGTAGATACACAAGCGAGCCACACCACATTGTTGCATGTTTGCTTGCCAAATAATCAAACTGGGGACGGTAGTGTGTGAAAAAAAACAAACAAGACTGTTATGTAGCAAAAATGACATGAGCTTAAACAGATTGCTTGACCAAAAAAAAATTTAAAAAATGCACTAGGCCTACTTATGGTGACAGCTCTAAAAATACAAGCAGCGTACTCTATTCTGAGTGCACGATGGCAGCAGTGAACATTAAGAAAACATGCCTAAATATTCAAAGCAGCGGGTCTTGGTAGCTGAGATGATTTCCCCTTTTAATCATGAGAAAAAGCTACACACCTGAGCTCAATGCTGAGATCCCACAGCTGGCACATGCACACACACACACACACACACACACACACACCCAGATTTTCAAACAGGCCGACACAAACACACACACGCAGGTGCATAGAAAAAAGATCAACACGCAAACACACTTGGCATGCAAGCACATATGCAGCCTGAAACCCTCCACTACTGTCAAAATGATGACAATAAAATCATAAAATAGGTCATCTTTAAAAAGGCACATCAAAGCGTAGCAGAATTTCCATTAAGCTCGTGTGAAGAGTCCACCAAGATCCTCAGACTGCATGTGACCAAAGTCCCTGCCTGTCTGAGCAGAACAGCCTGAGGAGGCAGTGACAGCAACACCTTGGTCTAAGAGGCTCTCAAAATAAAGTGTCTCTGGATGACCGGACGCTCATGAACCCATGAACATATGCTTAAACACATGTGCACGTCCAAGCACGCACATGCATAAAAACACCCATGAGGAACTCTATGAGAGCAGATCTGACACAAAGAAAGCCTGTGAAATTTGTGTTTTTTTATACAGAAAGAAGTGTCTTAATTTATTATCCTGCCGTGTAAGTGCAGCAGAGGAGAAAGAAATGAATAAACGAATACTTGCAGCTATCGCAGCTACTCAAAAAAGAAAGTGGCCCTTATTAAAGACGGTAGGGCTTCTCCTTGATCTACTGTGGCTTAGATTGTACCTCATTTGTACATCGCTTTGCACAAAAGCATCTGCCAAATGAATAAATGTAAATATAAACAAATGATTATTTGCATGTTAAACTATAAAATGTCAAAAAATTAAGACAAAGTGGCAAATCTCGATCACCATTTGTCCAAAGTGACATCTCAGAATAGCTTATTTCATGCAACCCACTGAAATCCCAAAATCAAAACAAAAAGCAGAAAAGCAGAAAAAATTTCACATCTGAGCCAAAATAAGTAAATATTTGGCATTTTTGTGTGACAAATATCTAAAAAAGCTATCAAAATTGTTGTCCATTACTTTTCTCTCAATTAATTAATTGATTGACAAATCATTTCTGCACTAACAACAGCAATGAAATTCATTCTTAAACCAAATATTTAAGTGAATCACCTACTGTGTGTTTTCATAACAGAGGCTGAAACTCAAGATTTCAGCAATCTCAGTCACATAAGCCAGTGGTTAAATATTTTGGCCTCTGACACATTACACTGAAATATGTTTACTTCAGTTGTTTACTTCAGTTGTCGAAGTAAACATATGAAGTAAATATGTTTACTTCAGTTGCTGCATAGGACTTTGATGAGGCCTGTGAGGAGTAATTTTTCCTCCTCAGTATGATTTATGTAAATGCTTTTAGAGGCCAGAAGATGTAGAGTTTAACAGTGATTCATAGTCAAAAAACAAAGAATATAAAACGGGTATTATTATATTTCATGTGTTCCTATCCTGTTAATCATCTCATAGCCTCTCACATTTATCTTGTGAAAACCCTTGACTGATCCTGTTGAAAATGCTGGTGAAGTTGTGTCCAGTGAACTTAGCTTTTATATGATAATATCCACATGTGAGACTTTCACACATGCAAACTTACAGACCTACACATCCTGTTTCTAATCAGTGAGAAGGCTTTGGTCACTGGTCCCATATTGTGTGTCCAGTCCAGTGGGCATGCTTGCCTGTCCAACACTGTGTCTGTTGTGTGTTTACGCTGCGCGCCGCTGCACAGACGGGCGGTACAATATATCACTGACACAATATGGTTCAATCACAGGCTCTTACAACCCTGCTCTCAAAGGCTGGGTTAACTTGTGCGAAGCACTTAAAAACACCAAAGCTGGGGGTTAATTGAGGCACGGGTCACAGCCAGTAAGACAGGAATCAATTAGAAAAGCTTTGGATAAAAGCCTCTGCACACTGGAAATATAAACAATGTTGTGTACTGAATCAGCAGGATCCCCAAATACAGCAAGCCATGAGTGCAAGCCTTGATTTGTACTCAGTTAGGTACAATAATATGTTCAGATTTACTTTGTCAAGTACAATAAATATGCAAGGGTTTTTATTTGTAGAAGGTAAACAGTAATGTCAAATGTTGATGATTAGATTTGTTACGGGAGCCTGATATCATATTTAAATTGAAGTATCTGTGTCTGTTCCTCTCATACAGTGCTGGGTTTCCTCTTGATCCCCGTCTGAAGAGAGAAAGGAACACTGAAGCCTTAGACCATCAAGAAAATTGCAGCAAAGGCATTGATCCTCTGAACAATAGCTACATGACAGATGTGATGATCATTGCAGAATTGCTTCTCCTCAGAGAGAGAAACAGAGCGTGAGTAAGAGATGAACAGACCTGACCACCAACCAGCTATGAATTCAGAGTGAAATAGCAACAGACAAAATAAGCGGAAACATGCTGAAGTTACAGAGATTCTTTTCCCCCCTGATATTTCTGGACCACTTGCGCATTAGATGATAATGATTTGGCCAGCGCTAGAAACAACTAGAGTCTGTGTGGGCTACGCACCGATATTGACTGCAATGAGTCACCTTACAGCGTAAACAGCAGATTGTAGAGCTGGCTGAGAGGTTTTGAAAGTAATCCAAAATCCACAGAGACAATCATTAAGGTCACACACACATCACACACATAGTGCAGGCGGTTTACCACGTGGGAAGCAGAGGGGGCGTGACCGGCAGACGGCCGGGGCCAACCACACCTCAACGAGAGATTCACTGATCATTGATAGAGAGATAAAAATGACAGCAATAAAAAAAATTACACTCTTCTGTTTTATTGTTAGGAGAATGTTTGATTTATAGCTGCCCATAAATTAATCTTATGGGCCCTTTAAAGTGCAAGAATTTGCAACTTTAAAATTATAGTATCATTAAAAGCCATAATCCTGCATTTATTGTTCAGATCAAATGTTTTATGTAAACTCCACATGTTGTATAATGCATCTTCTGAGTCCTACAGAATGACAATTATGCAATTCACGTTCTTATCTCCTATTACAGTCAAACGTTAGCTCACAATCGCTGCCCACATTCTGACACCAGCACTTTACTGATGGAGATTAATTAAATATTCAAAAGTTTAACTTAATCCCTGTGTCACTGCACACATCGAGTGAGAGCCACACATTTTTAAAAATGTTCCCCAAAGTGGAGAGAGGCAGCACCTAAATGCACAGCTCAGTTCAGCAGGTAAAAGCTTTCTAGTCACTAAAACCGCAAGTGACCAGTGACTGCTTCAGCCGCTTATTTCACATCAGATCATCATTAAAAATAAACATAAAAATAAACAAACAAACAAAATCAGAGTTGTACCTGATACAGCTGCAGCTCCAGTGATGACAGGTGTAGCTCACTACCTTGTTTTTGACTCCTGAGTGCTGCAGTGCACACTCCAGCTCAGACATTTTCACTCCACCTTTAGCCCAGATGTGATCTGAACTGTGATGGAAAATGAATGATTGATAAGGCGCCAGATGTTTGATGCCCTTTACCTCCTGGATCTAATCTGTCGGAGCACACAGAGCGTAGGTTGGCCAGTGAGAGGAGACAGTGGGTTGAGAAGAAAACGAATCTTAAACCGCATCAGATCAACATCATGTGGCCCAGGTCCAACATGATGCTAAGATGTTGACCCTGCACTGAGAGCTGCAGAAGCTTGTGCAGACCAGTGATTAGATACATACAGAGCTCAGAGCTACGGGGCTCAGAGCGTGCAAAGCTCGAGTATAGTGATGCGGACTGCGGTGCATTCATTAATATAGTAGCTACTCATATCATAGTGCCTGCATAGGCTGCACGGTGGAAAATGGACGCCTAGCATCAAGCGGCTGGTACAAACTCAGTGGACTGGGACACAAATCACACATCAAGACACACATACAGAAACAACTCTTGATGATCTGATAAGTAGCCGTACATTTCAGCACAAACAGCAGATATATTTGCCCCAACACATGCGGTGCGGCTGCAGAGAGCATCAAACGAGCTATTATAAGGGGTTTCATTTGCATAATAGACGTTGCCGTCGCTAATTATAGGCCCTCACAAAAAAGGTAGGACAATTATAATTCAGCATTTATTCTGCGAGGTGATACAAGAATGAGAATTATTATTACCAATGTTATTTTTTTCTCTCTACACTGTCAGTAGTGGGCTAAGTTACAGGCAACGTGAGACAAATCAATGTGGCGTGTAAATTACACCGGATGAACTGTGATCCATTAGGCTGCAAAGTGAAAACAACAGTGACACGGTTAATGATATTAATTTCATTAAAGAAACGCTTGTAGAGGTCTTACCTGCAGGCTTTTTTTTTCTTATTTCAGAGATTTCGCGGCGCGTCGCACTCTCCCAAAGAGAAGGAGATGGAGGGGAAAAAGAAGAGGGGGTGGACGGTGGATGGGCTAAATAACGGGTCTATCGAGGCAAATAAATAAATATATAAATAAATATATAAATAAATAAATAGAAGAGGGGGGTGATGAGAAAATAAGAAGCACGCGAGGGACTGGACTCTCAATTCCTGATTAGATTTAAAGCAGCCAGTGATGGAAAAAAGGGTCGAACATGCATTTTTTAAAAAAAGGCTAATACAAAACACGTCACTGAACGCGGATTTGTCTACAGTGGATGTGGCCGCTGCTTGTGTGTGTACTCGGGGAGAATGCGTTTCTCTCCCCCCACCACCACCACCTCCTCCTCCTCCTCCTCCTCCCCTCCGGTTGGACGAGCGCTCGCCTGCCTGTCTGCTCCTCTGTTTCTCCCACACTGAGCCCGACGCAAGCAACTTGTCGCATCCCACCCAAAAACTCCTTAATGATGTGAGTGATGACGGATAATGTCAGAATCGACACGAGATGTAATCTACAAGATCACGGTGAAGGTTTAACCCCCTCTCCTTCCCCACCTCCACACCCCTCCCCTCCCATATTGAGGGAATTGGTCTGGGTGTGCTTATTGGAGCGTGCGCCGCACGCAGGGGTGTGTGTTTAAGTAGCCTATTAGCCATGACATGACCAGGTTATGTATGTGTGTTATTGATGTCGATTTTGTGTGTGTGTGTGTGTGTGTGTGTGTGTGTGTGTGTGTGTGTGTGTGTGTGTGTGTGTGTGTGTCTGTGTTGGTGTTGTTGCTGGAGAGCGACTCTATGGAGCGCCAGTGGGACACTCTTCCTCTGTGGTAATGATGATGATGATGATGAGGGCCGCGCTGGTAGTTCTGGGAAATGCAGCAGCCCTGCAGAGAGAGAGAGAGAGAGAGAGAGAGAGAGAGAGAGAGAGAGAGAGAGAGAGAGAGAGAGAGAGAGAGAGAGAGAGAGAGAGAGAGATGTTAAATCATCAGATATCTACAGGTCAATATCACTGTATTAATATATGCAGACATTCAGCAGAAGCTTCCTGATAAATGGGATAACTGACCATCCTATCATTGTCATGATTATTTAGTCAAATGACTCTACTGATGAGAAATCTTCCTTTTTATGACATAAATTATGTCATCCACTGATCTATACAACTGCAGCCACACATACGTACATGGACACAGTAGTTAGGATGCTGCACAAAAGTGAGCGGACAATGACCTTCAATAGCTTTAAAATGGCTTTGCTGCCCAGTTCACCTCTCTCTCTCTCTCTCTCTCTCTCTCTCTCTCTCTCTCTCTCTCACACACACACACACACACACACACACACACACACACACACACACACACACACACACACACACACACACACACACACACACACACACACACACACGCGTACACACAAACACATACACAGAAAAGGGAGAGGGAGAGGGCTAATACAGAGTGACAGGTCTTTCATGCAGTAATGGTGATGGTGAAAAGAGAGATCCACTCAACCCACACACACACACATACACACACACATACATATATATAGACAAACAAAAGAAGGAGACAGAAGCAAATACACACGCGCGCGCTCGCACACACACACACACACAGTGAAAAGTACATTATTACAGAAAAGTGGACACACAACTACCACAAATCACAATTTAATCTCAGTTGTTTACACCGGCAGTCAGGCTTCATTCATCAGGAGAGATGCTTGCACACAGAAAAGTCTCGTTCCTGGAAGTCAGACAGCAGAGTGCTTGCGCTTTTTAGTTTTATTGACTGGTGGATGTTTGATGTTTGACTTCCTAATGTAACAGCCCTCTCTCTCTCTCTCTCTCTCTCTCTCTCTGTCTCTCTCTCTCGCTCTCTCCCACTGACACACGCACAAATTGTAGTTGCATTCATATTCTCGTTTATTTCTGGATTGAACTTCAGATCATTTTGTGATTGATTGTGAGTCTGCAAATGTTTAATTTCAGATTTCATTTCTATTTTAGTTTTGTCCTTGTTAGTCAGAAACCACACACTGTTGCTCTTTTTGTATTATTAGTTGACCCACACAGCTCCCTCCCTTATTGTACTCTCTTTGTGACCTTGACCAGAAACTGGTAGGCTACTTTTTTCTACTGTGTAAAACTTTAAGAGTTATTTAACTCAGACAGAGAAAGGGTTTAATTTAATTGAAGGAATTTTCACTTCACTTTTCCCGAAGACGCTTGAAATGATGATTTATTCTAACATTTTATGGCAGTGCTTTAGTCGCAGGCTGGTTATGAAGAACTTTTGCTAACCTTCACGCATATGCAAACACATATTCCACCAAAAGCAGGAACGCACAAGCGGATACACACACAACACTCTGATCAATTGTTGCCCTGAGGCTGTGGTGGCTTGCCGTGACTGAGGAGGGAGCCTGGTTAACACCCAGTGGTTCACTGCAGTGCAGTGTGCTTTCACTTACTATAGTTCCCACCATCACAGAGATCAGACAGAGCAGCACTCTTTATATATCATATTAATTTCAGTGCAGGCTGGACTCTATCTTTACAGTTCATATCAGAGATATGATTTAATTTAAAATATAATATTGACAATATTTAAAAACACATACCACTAAAGTACAACAGTTAGAGATTCAGAAGCAGATAATGAGAGGGGACACAGGGTGAAATGAAGCCATGTTCAAAGTTTTATTTATGTTTATCAGAGGAAAGTGAGTGACAAAACAGTGATCTTATCACAATTGCTATTCAATTATGTAACTCAGGATTATACAGCATCAGTTCCATAGAAGCATCGAAAAGCATTTGTTTTACCCTTTTTTTTTCTTTGCAAACATGGTCATGTGCAAGAAGACCAGGCTTTATGCAGAAGCAAGCGCAGCTACTCCCTTTTATGTAATCATGTAGAGGCAAAGAAAAAGGCTGGGGGTAGAGAGGGAAAACAAAGAGGTACAGAGACGAAAAAAGGAAAGCACTGCCGCAGTTTAAGAGGCACTGGATGATTATTGACTGGCTTCAGAAATTAAAAAGGGAGATGGATCATGTAAAGGAAGAAACAGAAAGAATACATCCTGCTGTCACAAAGCCTGCTGTCATGATCAGGTCGGCAGTACATTAAAGGTTAAAGAGGTGGACTTTTGACCATAAGGTTTAGCCACAATCTAGAAAGAAGTAAATACTTGGATCTTTTTCAACAGCTACTACAGAGGTGTCCTTGAGCAAGGCACTTAACCCCCAAACTGTAAAAGCAGTCATCAACAGTGGAAGGCTGCAGTTACACAGGGCTTCTCCTTTTTAATCTAAATGTGTGCCACTGTATGATTAAAAATCAGGGCAACATTGAAAAAACGCATTTATGCTTCACAAAAAAACCCCAACAAAAACCTGAAGAAAGGCGAAAATATGGTGATTACTCAATGATCTCTTTATACGCTCCCCTGTACTGTAAATCTTTATTTCCATCCCACACATCTTCTGTAGGACATCAGTGTGTTTCCCTCTCTCCAGCATCACAATGATAATGAAAACCAGCAATATACAATGACTCATTACAGAGACATGTCATAACGACATATCCATATGCATGATGTGCCTTAAAAGTAACTGCTCTAAATTAAAATACTTCTGTTTTTGATGTGCAGGTCCTTGAGAAGGGTTAAAACTTCGGTTTACTGTTCTGCATCTTTGAGATATTGTGAAGTGTTTAAGAGCAACTTGATCAGAGCAATAAGCTTCGGGAGCATCAGAAAATGTTCCTAACATGCTACAAATGCCCAAACCCAATGTAACTGTATCCTCTATATTTGTGTTTGCATTAACACAATGTCAAATTAGGATAAAACATCTTACATTGTTATATAATACACACTGAAGGAAAAACTGACCCAAGGAGATGTACAGAACATTTATAGGCAGAACCTCCAATACCTGCAGCAACATGTGATTCAATCAAGAGAAAATTAATCAGCAACTATTATGATAATCAGTTAGATGTTTTATTGGCTTACAACTTCACAAAAGTGAAGATTTAATGCTTTTCTTTTCAAATATGGCAGTAAGTGGTGGACATTTGAATGTGAATGTGTCACATTTTTTGCTTTTTTCTTACTTATAGAAAAAGGATTAATTGAAAAAGGCATTAGTTTTAGCCCTAAACATGTTGCATTTTCAATGCAAAAATGCTCAGATACACTGGAAACACATAGCAATAATGCAGTGTTGCAAACGGCTGCCAAATATGTTTGAATAAAACTGTGATGTCTATTGTGTGTATGTAATATCAAAGACAGAGGACCTGCATGTCACAGACAGTAGTATTGTTCTTCGAGTAATAAGTGCAAATGTAACTAATACTTTCATCCAGATATATAAAAAGCTAATATGCTTTAAAAATGATTCTAACTTGTCTTTAAAGCATATATCTTGATCATTTTTTAAATTGTGTTCAGCATTCTGACCGTCCTCAAGTCCAACTCATCTGTGCTGCAACATCAACTGACACACAGTGCAGGTCAGTGACGAAGGAAGTGTGCATGAAAAGGTAGTGAAGTGGGCCCAAAGCGGGTCCAGGTCAGTGCAGAAAGTGTCCAGTAGAGGGCATCATAACCCCGTATCAGTATCCGGATGGTTCCTCCTTCAAACCAGCATGCACTACTTCCAGAGGGTATGTTGTTGGTTGTGGTGTGCCAGTTTCAGAGTCTTCATACACAAGCAAGAATGAGTCAGACCTTTTCTTGATGTGACTTGGTCAGATTGGGCCAAAGCTTCATTCATAATTTACAACAGCTATAGAGAAGTCCTCATGTGGCATTTTATCTACAAGAAGTTAGAAATTTGTATCTTAAACAAATATGTAAAACATAAAGTTGATTTCTCTTCGTGATATTTCAGAACATCATCCAACTGTGTCTGTGTTTTCTTTTTTACAAACAACATTCGCGTACATTGTTCTCATTTCAGAATTATTCTATTGTTAACTAATATGTTTTTTAATAAATATTATTATTAATACTATTTTGAATCTGGATTGATGATGTAAGAAATTCAGACAAGATTATATTTAACCACATTACCGTTTCATAAAAAGATACATTGTCCAGGTATTGGTATGAATTATGTATCTATAAAACTATGTGCGTCTTCAGTCTTTGTGATCTGTGTTTTGCATTGTACATTTCCAAGTGCATACAAATTTCCCGCAGCGCTGCGGTATCTTCGTATTATACTGCAGCCCCTCGCTCTCTCCCTGCTTCACTCTCCCTCTCCTACATCTCCCCTGTCACTCACCTAACCTCTAAAGTCTTTCTAGGAAACTCTCCCCCCCCCCCCCCTCTTTCCAACGTGAAATACCTGAATTTCTTCTTTTCTTCTTTCCTCTGCTCTTATTTCTATTTCTCGCTGTCATCACAGTTCCTGTAAAATGTTTTTTTCAGCCACCTTTGTCCTTTATTTATATTGTTCCAAATCTACATTTCTTTTATTTGGTCACCTCTCCCTCCACTACATGTAATATGATCTGTGCTCCACATCAACCTTTGATCCAAGCTGAGTATTTGCTCTCATCCACACCTAAATGTACAGCATTTGTGATGATGGGGAGTCACTGTCTCTCCTTCCCTCCCCAGTGCTCCCTCTCTCTAACAGGGGGAGGCGCTCATGTGCATGTGTGTGTGATAGTGAGGGGGTGGCACAGGTGATGGAGGCATGGCCATGGGAAGGGCCTGGCCTTGGGGATGTGAGGAGTGCGACCTGGGCAGGGTGTGCGTAGACGGGTATCCAGCAGACTGTGGCGGCATTTGGTAGCTCCCTGCAGAAGAAGAACCAGAGGGCGGGCTGCCCTGGCCTGAGTGAAGGTTGCTTTTGGTTGGCGCCGGTGGCGTTTGATTGAGCTGGATGGAGATGTCGCTGGAGGCCTCGGAGGTGCTGCGCCCTCGCTTTGGTGGGGGCCAGGAGGACTCTGGGTGGAGATACTGGCCGCTGTAGTCGCTGCTCTCTGACAGGCGGGGGCGGTAGAGTGCAGGGTGGGGGCGATACATTTCTTCCTCCGCGTAGCGCTTCATAAAAAGATAGACTGACATCACTCCGGCCCCCTGAGACAGTGAGTGAGAAGAGGAGAAGAAGATGGGGAGATAAGATGCCATAGGGAGAGAGGGATTTAGTTACATAAATAAATTGAGTCATGAGAAAAAATTACACTTCAAAGGAATAGTAGCAAGCGATGGCCGAGGAAATTAGATTAAAAGTGACTGATAGGAAGAAGTGCAAAAAGGAACAAGTTAAAGGTTTGTGCCTTTGATCGATAAGGATTGATAAAGATGAGGATGTACTGTGTGCTTTATGTTGTTGTAAACTGATACAACGAAGATTTAGAGGGAAAGAAAATCAAAAAGACGATGGTGAGAAAAGAGGGGAGGAGGAGGAGGAGGAGGAGGAGGAGGAGGAGGTGAGTCCACACTGAACTGTCCACTGCACCACATTAAGAGCAGTGCTGCTGATGATGGGAAAGAAGCAGAAGGAGAGGGGGGTGGGGAGATGAGCAGAAGAGTCACATGAAACTGCACCATGCATGGATGCACACATGAACTCACACACGCAAGCCCTGCAGTCCTGCGCATAGCCATTGATACTTCACATTGTCACCAGAATACTAATTGTCCTGCCTGCTTGCACATTCAGGAAACATCACTCGTACATAAAAAATTAAAATATATTCAGTCCGTGTAGCGTATGTATGCAAACAGACTTTTCTTTTACCGCTCAGTTACACACAGTGTCCGGACTGACCTCTTTGAGCAAGAAGGAAGAGGCAGCGAAGGCGAAGGACCAGCCATAGTAGTAGTTGAAGAACTGTTCGGGCTCTCTGGGCCGGTTCATCACCTCATCATTAATACTGGAGATGTAGAGCACCAGGCCGACCACCAGACTGAGGCCTGCACACAGCACATTAACAATGACAGAGCCAGAGAGATAAAGAGAGTTAGATGCACGGACAAGAGAGAGCAAGGAGGTCATTATATAACAATCCAGACAGCTGCACCAAATATTGAGAGGGTTTAAGAAGCAAGACCAAGAGTGAGGGAGAGATGGGATATAAAGTGACCATAACAACCAATTAGCTTCCAAAATGCTAACATTAATAAAGAGATTGAAGAGAGACCAAAGAAAGAGAGAGAGAGTCTGTGTGAATCATGATGACAGACAGGAAGATTCATTAAGAATGATTAAAGGATAAATAAAGATGAGTGATGTCAAGAAAGATTATACTTCATTTTTACCAGAAGCAAAACAAAACTGATGATTCATGGAGGGGGAAAAAAGTAGAAGTAGTGTTATTTCACGGTAGCCTTGTTTTAGAAAAGATATGTTTTTTTGGACATGGAAGAGAAATGGATGACCTTCTGATTCATATTTTTGGCGTATTCTTTTTCTCATGTTGGGCACTTTCAAGCCCCTAAGCTTCCTTATTCCCCTACACAAATTAATTCAAACTAAAGTAGACTATTTTCACTCTTTTATTCATCCCAAGAGCAAAGCAGTTAATTTAAATAACATTTTAATTGTCATATTGTAATTAAGCTGAAACAATTAGCCGATAAATCAATTGATCGTATGCCAAAAATGCCAAATTTTCCACAGTTTCAGCTTCGTCATTGTGAGGATTTGCTGCTATTCTTTATCTTATGTGATAGTAAATTGATTAACTTCGGGTTTAGGACTCAACAAACAATCACCTGGAATATATGAACGTGTGGTGGGCTGTATTTGCTATTTTATGATATTTTACATACTAGACTACACCAGAATAATCATTAGTTGCAGTCCTATTTTAATATTGTCTGAACTTGAAAAAATGCAAATGTTTACAAAAACAATGGTGTGTTAAAGTCAGCACTCAGTATAATCATTGTATGGTAAACAAGACTTGGCTTTCAAAACTGAAAGACCTAGAAAACATCACATACAACATTAATACCCCACTTCAAGGAACATTCCCATGCTCTCTCTTTCCTGTCTTAGAAAATGTTAAATGCATGAGGTACAACATATGGCATATGGCAACATCGAAGAATCAATATTCGAAGAAAGCTGCATGCTGTAAGCAGCAAATAGGAATATTTTTAGCTTTCACTGCAATATTCAAATGCACCACAGAGCTGTCAAGCTGTTCTGCCCTTTACATAAACGGCTGGTTTAAGAGGTTGTATTGTCAATTTAAAATTGAAAAGCAGGGAAAATGCAGAAACCATGCTGCTGTCAATCCTGCAATGACAGTACATCTTTATCTAAATAAGTAACACCAGAAAAGAAGGGAACACATGGGCATACATACATATATGAAGTAAAAGACAAGAAAGTGTGTTGTGCATGCATGTGTGTGGGACAAAAGAAAGAAAAAAATGGAGATAAATTCTGCAAGCAGACATACACAATATGTGTGTGATGTGTATGTGTGTATATGAGAAACAAAAGTCATAGAAAGAGGAAAAGAGAACAACATCAGCCTCTAACCAAGCTTGAACAGGTGTGGCTACATGCAGTTTTTTTCTTCCCTGCGCTGAATTCTGTAATATTAACTAGAACATGGTGTCACTGCACCAAGCCTGCCGACCCAAACTACAATATTTACAAGACCATCTTGTCAGTGATGCTAGCAGAATAATATCACTCTGTAGTCCACACACACCACAGCCTCGGTGACTCTGCAAGAATACACTCTTAATGAAGGCATGAGTAGGAAATGAGAAGAAAGCAAGGGACTGAGAGGGGGTTAGAAATGGAAACAACGAAGAAAACTGAGAGGCTGGATGGACAAGAGAGGGGAGGGAGGAAGGAGAGGAGGAGGGGGAGTAAGCAGGGAAGGCAGGAGGAAGAGGGAGGCTTAGTGCAGTAAAGTATCTAAACCCTGGAAAGCAATTTGATACACTTGCCCCTTATTATCACCCTTTTATCAAAATACCCCATACAGTAAAACACTGTGACACTTCCAGCACAGGCTATAAACATTACATAACCCCACTTACATAACACCTAATATTCTGCTACTCCCTTTATCAGTGAGTCCTCGCCATAGCAAGCCTGAGCTGCTGTGGCAGAATGTTGTTTGATGCTCCTCTGAGCACTGCAGTGCTGCTTCCTTCTCAAATATGTCAAGTGAAACAGCCCTCAGAGAAAATGAGCTCCAATTTGGCACCTGACAGTCTTCATGCACCGAGTACCAGAAATGGGAACATTACAGCCACCTGCTGTTCAAGGAGGTTAACTACACTAATGCAGACAAATTGTTAGAAATAATCTCATAATGATACTGTCGGAGGACTTGGTGATATGGACAAAATCAAATATCACAACATTTTTGATGAAATACCTCAATATCAAATATTGTGGGGATGGCTATTGATGCTTTCACAATGAGATTTTTAATGATTTTTGAACAGCTAGAACCATCTGATAAGTTTAGAAATGTACATTATTGCAATGCAGCCTTTAAAAATAGGAAAAGACAACATTTATGACATATCACAATTCAGATATCCAAACTCTAAGACAATACCCAGTCTCATATCACAATATCAATATAATGTAGACATACTGACCAGCTCATGACCAGGCATGTACTGTATTTCCACAGTTTTTCATAGTCTCTTGTCATCGTCACAACTTAATGTTTTTGTCATGATATTTCATAAAAGAGAGGGAAAGTCCGATCTCAACAATGAACTAAGTAAGGTAATGTAAAGTCAAAATGACAAAGGAGCTCACCCTGCGGGGGTCTTGAAAACTAATCTAGTCACCTTTTCTGATGACAGCCTACACACCTGCCTGCATCATACACTAAAAATAGAGCAGTGATGGAGTGTCTCCACGTGTGACACAGGACACACCAGGCTGCGGTAATCAATCACAGAGTGGAGGAAATAGTGACAGCGGGACATGAGTAATGTGGCCCCACCTGAGAGGATGAAGAAGATGCCAGAGACAAAGGCCAGGATGGTGCGCTGAGGCCGGATGTGTCCGATGTTACTGATGACGAAAGCCGTGAAGACGAAGAGCAGTGACACCATCGGGAAGGGCGTGGCTGTACGCACCATCTCTGCAGGAGGAGAGGTCATAGTGTTAAACAAAGCTGATGGGATGTGGGACAGGTGAATGTTAATAGTTCTGGGTATTAAGATTATTAAATGTGTAATATTAAGTATTCCAGTTAGTGCTACTTCTGTCTCTATAACAGAGAGATGGGAAACAGTTTTTGTTTCTTATAATAATATGTTTTTGTATGACCAAACCTTAACAGGATTTACTGTAACTCTGGAGAAAAAAGAGTCACAATGTAAAAAGTTACCGAGAGGGTACAATAAAACAGTTGAACACCTGCTAGATTAAAGCACAAACAAACTGTTTGTTTACCATTTGAAAGGCTATGATTGATTGAAAATGATTATTCATTATGAACTTGAAAATGATTTCTCTTTTTTTCATATAATCTCATTTTTAAATACTGATTGGGAAATTTTATGTTGAAAAGGTTTTCCAAAATTGATGTTTTGGAATTAAATATTTTATACAAAAATAAATCTCCATTAGTAAAGGAATTTCTGGATTAAAAAAAAATGCTTTTAAAATTTTGATTTAACATTTATTGAAACGGGCAAATACATTTAAAATATGTGTTTTTAAGGATGAACCAGCTTTTCCAAATCACTTTAATGTTGTTCATCTGGTTACTGTTGGACAACAAGTGATATTATGTGGGGCTGCAACTAACAATTATTTTCTTATTTTGATTAATCTGTTGATTATTTTCTCAATTAATCTATAAAACATCAGAAAATGATGTCCATGAATAAAAATGCCCAGAATCCAAAGTGATGTCTTTGAACGTCTTGCTTTATAGACCAACAGTCTAATAGTCCAAAATCAAAAGATATTCAGTTTATTCAGTTTACAGTGGTATAAAACTGAGAATTTGAGAATTTGTGCTACTTTTTCCTTAAAAATTATAATTTTCAGTTATCCACATAGCTGCAAATGAATTTTCTGTTGATTAATTAATCAACTAATCTTTGCAGCTCTAATATCGTGTTCAGACTTCAGTACCCACAATCCATCAGCAGGGGGACTCTGCATTACTGCAGTCTTTCACAGATGATGCGTAATGTCACTGGGCTGTTACATGTTTTACTCACTGAGGATGTTTGCAGTGTTTTCAGTGGTGATCTCTATATCGGGTTCGGTGAAATACTCCGACGCAACACATCTCCCGTTTTCTGAACCTGAGAGGAAATGCATGAAATGGAAAATGTTGAGAGTTTGCTTTTAGGATCAAAGTTAGTGATGCATGAAGAAACAAACACAACCAAAAAAAAAAAAAAGAAAAATCATCTGGGTATCTGCGATCCCACTCGCAGGTAATGTTCATGTTTTGTGACAGCTATGATTCTGGAGGCTACACGCTTGCTATCTTTCTTTTCTCCCCTTTGTGATCTCTCACTCTGCTGGTCTGTTCTCTCTCTTTCTGTGTGTTTGTCACTGATAATGTGTACATATGCACAGACACGTCTCAACACTGTTTGGATGTGTGTGTGTGTGTGTGTGTGTGTGTGTGTGTGTGTGTGTTTCCATATGTGTGCGTCTTCTGAAGTCATCCTAACTTGTAAAAATGTGTTGTTGTACAGTTGGGTATCTTCCTACCAGCCACGAAGCAAACTCTCCAGAGGCCTGAATGCAGGGCCATCTTCACCTCCATGCTCTGGTTCTGCTGTAAGATGATGCCCTCCACCATGATCAGCCAGTAGTCTGTGGACACGGCCACCCCCACCAGCAGCAGACCACAGGCTCCAAACACTGTGGACAGGATAGTCAACGCACGGCTGCTGCACGAACTCATCTGGAGGGCAGAGCAAGGTGGGGAAGGGTGTTGGAGCAGACGAGGCATTGCATATCAAAACTGAGACAAAAATGTAGGTACATTTGGAAGGGTCATGGAGGGGAGGTCATTAAGGATCGGGAAACACTGAGACCGACATACAGAGCCACACACGTGCAAACAGCTGCGGGCTACCTTCCTGTCTCGCCTTGTTATCGCTCAAGATGGGTTAGTGACACATCTGCTCACAACCAATCCTGTTAAAGGTCAGCGCAACAGATGATGACTTCACAGTAAACCAGTGAAGTTTAGGCAAGGACTTAAAAAAACTGAGAGATAGATAATAACACACAGAGATCAGGACAGGGGGAGAGGTCCTGTGTGACTCACACACAGTCTTTCTGTGCCTTAGTTCCAGTTGACTGGGAAAGACTTCACTGCAAATCCTTTCAGCATGCTGTCTGTATGCATTTGTGAGTCCTCCTGCACGTGCACGTTTGTGTGTGCATGAATGTGTAGTCTTTGCTTAATTTGGACCACTATTCTGTATCAACAGCTTGAGTAGTAATGGAGAGTGAATGCATAGGGGACACACAGAGCATGTTAACTGTAATCACCCTCACTGAGTTGAGCTTTATGGTACATGATGTGTTGCACTGGGAGGATCATTACTGTCATTTTTAGCTCATATCTTCCATTGTGAGAAATTTGTTTCACTTGCTTTGATTATTGTCAGATGTGTTTGTATCTGTGTGTTATGCAGTCTAATCTTTATAACTAGTGGTTTCTTCTCCCTTTCATGCTGTTCATTTACAGAAATTTCGCTCACAAAAACTACCATTTGTTTTATTACTTTTGCTTATTCTCCAGATTTATACACATGGTGGTCATTTAATTAGGCACTGCTATTGTAACTGTAGGAGCTTTAATTCTTTCAGGAGGAGTTTTTGCCCATTGTGACTTGGTAGTATCTCTCAGTGGCTGTACATTTTTCATTGGTGCATGCATGCTTTGAATTTCACATTGTATCTTACAGACAGTGCAGGCCACTCAAGAACTTAAAGTACACTAAAGTCACTTCAGATGAAATACGACACACAGCGCATTATGTCTGGAAGATTGCGGCTGTTTAACACCTGCTCTGCACTCATTCACACAAAGCTACTAGTGTCACAATTTCCACATAATTACACACACACCACGCTGTCTACAGACTGAATTGTAGACAAGCAGAAGGGAGGATTTTTAACACCAAAGTCGGACCCTTTCTGTCGCAAAATATTGCTTTTTTGTAGCAGGAAAATAGTTTTTACTTCTCAGTTTTCCAGTTTTGTTGATCATGTAACTACTGAAGCTTCACCGTCATGTTCTTACAGTGGCTGAGGGAAATCAGGCAAGATCCTCCACTGACATAACACAGCTGCTTCAAGGTTTTGAAAAGACGTGTGTTCGAACCTTCCCTCTGCAGATCACTGTTGTGCTGAGCTGTTACTTACATACTTGTGGCCCGTCTCACTGTCAGTATGAAAATCTCCACGTTGCTGCAACTGATATTTTTCTAGTTTCTTTTACCATTCTGTGTAAATCCTGACATGCCCATCATTGATCCAAAGCCACTTTATTCACACATTTTCTCCATGTAACACTTCTGCACCTTGTCTGTATGCTTTCACTAAGCCACTGTCTTTACAAGTGGGTTATTTGCATAAAAATGTTCAATAAGATAAATCATCTTTAGGCTGGCAGTAATTAATTTAACACTGACTATTTATCAGGCACTTACGAACGCTTTTAAAACAGAAAATGAATGTGAAAATACCAAATTACGACATAAGACCTCCTTTATTCTTCTTCCCATCTCTCTTTGTCTAACAAACCTTCAGGTCTTTGAAGAGTGGAGTTATAATAGATACAGTAATTCCAGTGGGGAATAAACTCTTAAAGATTAAGCGTGGCCCCATCTTATCTGGACAGCCATTGTGTGAGACGTGACCACTATGGAAGTAACTTCAATTTCTGTGTGACAGTAAGGATGAATAGAGCCTCCTTTGTGAGCAAGGCACGGGAATGATGTGTAAGAACAGAGCTAGCTGGTGCTAAAGGGTACACATCAGAGAAAGCCTCAGAGAAATGACAAGATTGGGCATGTTCGGACTGAAAGAAGGAGATGAAGTACAGAGAGACAGAGAGAGAGAGAGAGAGAGGGAGAGAGAGAGAGAGAGAGAGAGAGAGAGAGAGAGAGAGAGAGAGAGAGAGAGAGAGAGAGAGAGAGAGAGAGAGAGAGAGAGAGAGAGAGAGAGAGAGAGAAGTACTAATGGGCCAGCAGATGTAGAAGAAAACGTATGACCAACTATTACAAAAAAATTCCAAAGAGAGCAAATGGGAGATATAAAACCAGAGCGATCATAAAACAAAGTTAAGATTAACAAATCTGAGACATGGGCAGTTTTGGTGCTGCCCTGTCTTTAAATCAGATGTTGTGAACTGTATGGCAAACCCAGAAGTGGCCATCACTGCTGCTGACACTTGGAGGACTAGTGAAGGGTTAAAAGGGGTAAGGCCAGTGTGAATCAAAAACAACTCACTAAAATGACATATGACTGAAGCCACAGAGGGAGGAGATAAAAAGTAAAGATAACCAGTGAGCAGAGAGTGAGGCGGCAGCAATGAACAATCACACCTTCCAGCAGTTGGATGATGTGCCAAAGTGGTCAGGAATGAGTGTGAATCAATTGGAGTTGCAACACTGCAGAAATGAGTGGCGGTGCCTGAGTGGCTCTTCTAGACTTGTTCAGCACCACGGACAGCACCCTCATCTCTCTCATAGACTCAGTCAAACTGCAGCCGAGCTGAAGAAAACACAATATGATCCAACAGATGAAACCTCATTCTGCTGGTTTATAATAGATCAAAGATAGATTATTCATATATTGTACTCAAGTCATCCCAAAAATCCACTTAAGGGCTGTTGCAGCTTCTGGAGGAATAGCCATTGCAGATTTGGGATTGAGATTGAGCGGGGGAAAAAATTCAGTTTCTCTGTTAGATTTGTGATAACAATCCCATTTTAGAGCTCAGAGACAGGACCCTCAGCTCCCCTCACCCAGAAAGTAATGAGCCAATTGAATTGGTTAGATAGGAGCCACAGGGGGACAAAAGGTTTAATTCTCTCTAATCTGTCACAATCTACAGACTGACACCACCTCTAAGCCACTCAGGAAAGATAGACACCAGGAGAAAGAGGGCGTGATGGATAAGAGGAGAGGATATGGAGATGGTGCTGCTGAAAACATCCAAGCAGAAGTGGCAGCAGAAATAGGAGGAAACAGAGTAAGTAACTGTATTGGAGAGATTGTTAAAGGCAGGAGCAGCAGGAGTATATGGAGCAGATATAGGTGAACACAGGGAAAGACCTTGGCCCAAAAAAGAGAAGTACTATAAAGAAAAGAAGAGTACCCAACATGGACGCGCACGACGGGAATGCGCCTTACACCTGTGCCAAACTAACCAACCTTGACTGTTCAGCATCGCAAATGCAGCCCGAGAGGACGATGAAATCACTCAGTAGAAAATAATGACTTCATAACGACTAAACGAAGATATCGTGACTCAATGGGTGGGTTTGCTTATGATATCTCAAAGCATTTCTGCTGCGCAGCCCACTCCTATAAAACTCGCACCATTTTCCCCGAGTCAAGTGGACACTAGTTAGACATTTTTGCACAGTATTTCCTGTAAAGTAACTGTTTGCGAGGCGGAATCTGTATGCTGGTAGAAGGGCTGAATGAGGCAGGGATGTGCGCATAGGATTGTTTAGAAAAAAACCCTCTGCTGTCACACACACTCACACGCGGAGTTTTGGAGATGATAAACACAGACCAGGGAACATGTGAGCGACTCAGACAGAAAATCGGGATGAAATGGAGTAAAAAGAAATTCAGAGCTGCCTAACGACTTGGCATTCAAGTAACTGTGGTTTTATTGCGCGCTCTGAGATGAAGATGAGCGTTTTCCTTTACGCTAACACGACATGAGGCTATGAATGCTGTCATCATACATATACATCTGAAATGACTATAAGTCAGGTTGAAAAGGCGCCATCATCGCAGTTACTGCCTTAAAAGCACAACTGTAGTTATTTAAAGGGAATAAAATACTCACCCTGCCACGACAGTCGTGCGCACACGTCAGTAGCAGAAGAAACCTCACACCAGGGAGGCTTGGTGGATTTTGGTCTTCCTCCCTCTCCCTCTCTCTTTATCTCTCTCACCCTCTCTCTCTCTCTTCTCTGTGTGTTCCCTTAAGCCCCCTTACCCATTCTGTAAATCCCTCACTCTCTCTTCCACTCAATCTGTCCCAGGCACTGCGGTGGATCGGTTCAGCAAGCTACTTTGGCTACAAAAGAGACATAGGAGCAGGAGGGAGAAGTGTTGGGAGAGGAGTGAGAGAGAAAGGGAGAGAGAGAGACACACACACACACAGAGAGAGAGAGAGAGGAGAGAGGAGAGAGAGAGAGAGAGAGAGAGAGAGAGAGAGAGGAGAGAGAGAGAGAGAGAGAGAGAGAGAGAGAGAGAGTGTGTGTGTGTTAAAGAGAGAGGATGTCAAACTACTAATATCTCATTTTATATCCTTTTCTTATCCTTTGACCTTTTGTTTTTGTGCAGTAATTGTATAGTTCATGTTTTATCGTATATATTTGATTTTATTCTCACATTTTTAATTCATCATACTTATAATGTACTTAATTATGATCATGCCAACTAGATAAGATTTGAATTCGTGAGAAAGAGAGAGAGAAAGACAGAGAGAGAAGAGAGGAGGGGGGAGGGAGTTAACAAATATTTACTCCTGAAGTACAAACTGTCCTATAGTACATATAGTTCTGGACAGCTGTTAACCTTTCTCTCTCTCCCTCTCTTCATTTCTTTCTTCTCTTGCCATCCTTCTCCTCCTCTTCCTCTTGCCCCCTCCTCCTTTTGTCTCCTGTGGTCCATGTCCCTTGGTCTATTTTTAGACGACTGGTGGAGGGATCCTATATTTTTAGTAACGATATCAATAGTCTACAGCACACTCTGACCTGAGGGCATGAGCGAGAGAGAGAGAGAGAGAGAGAGAGAGAGAGGAGAGAGAGAGAGAGAGAGAGAGAGAGAGAGAGAGAGAGTGAGAGAGAGAGAGAGAGAGAGGAGAGAGGAGAGAGGAGGGGGTTGAGAATGAGAGGGAGATAGAGGAAGAAGAGAAAGCAGTGAGGAAGAGCGATGATATTTGTTGTCATAGTGACAGTGAGTGATGGACTGGGAGAGACGGAGGTTCGGTTACACAGAGGCAGATACTGTCAATTTGATACTACTCACTATGTTAGGTTGAATGCATATATCAGAAAAAAACACCCTTATCTGCTCCACTTTAAAAAAGTTGATTTGGGCATTAATAGAATTAATATTACTCAATTAACATAAAAGTCACACATCCTGATAATAAGTTCTGATTTATAGCATAGCAGAGAACATCAAAACTAGGATGCAATGTACACACATTGAATGAGAAACACATGTACACCAGTCAAAATTTCTAAAATTGCAATACAAGCAAAAATAAACATCCACCACACGTACCCGACACTTCACTGCCTGAACACTAGAGGTACAGAACATAATAAAACAGATCATAATGTTGATGCAAAGGCCCGAACAACGACAAGAGAAGAGAAGATACTCGTATTTACGGACAAACGGTGGGGGGTATTTCAAGATAATAGCAACAACAATAACATTTGACATTATGATTTATAGAGATTGATGTAAAACAATGCAGTAAAGCATTGTTTTACAGTGCAGCGCTGACAGACGAGACAAACAGCAGAAGAAGAGAGATGGAGGGTAGATAGAGAGGAAGAGAGTGAGTAAGAGGAGGGGAGGTAGGGAGAGAGATGGGAAGTTGATGAGATTTTAACGTGAAGGTCAACTTGTTATAACTCAGATCTCTAAGGGGATATTAGTCCCATCATGATGCTGGAGGGGCAGGGTGGGGTGAGGAGAGAGTGTGAGGCTGCTTCAGTGGAGGAGGAGGAGGAGGAGGAGGAGGAGGAGGAGGAGGAGGAGGAGGAGGAGGAGGAGGAGGAGGAGGAGGGAGTGAAAGTGAGA